>NC_053159.1:130078068-130235568 GCF_016835505.1 Polypterus senegalus
TTACTTCTGACTGATGACTTGAGTAATAGTAATTGTCATTTTCTTTAAAATACAATGGACAGTAGAGCTTTTTGAGCTTTGAGATTTTGTTTGAGTACTGATATTTTACAGGGATTTTTTTCCTTTGACTATACAAAAAGGCTTCATGTCTTATTCCCTACTTTATTTACATTGTCACTGTCCTAGTTCAACAATTGTACAAAATATAAATAGATGTATACATCACCTGCAAACATAGCTTTTTTCAAGTTTTATTTTATTGTGTGCCAGAAATCCACACTGAATCCACCTCTGTGTTGGGTTCAGGATTATCCTGATTTTTGGGATCAAACGTGTCCCAATTCTTACACAAACTTTTGAACAACACAAAAACTGTTTGATCCTGATTAAAACTGAGATTGGATTAGGTGATCTGATCTGATTCCAGAATCCCTATTTTCCCTTTGAATAACCCATTTTCAAGATTCAATCCAATCTGTCATCCCAAATCCCATTGGATTACTTTTGAACAACTGGGCCCTGGAGACCAAAACTGCACACAGTACTCCAGATGAGGCCTCACCAGTGCATTATAAAGGTTGAGCAGAACCTCCTTGGACTTGTACTCCACAGATCGTGGTGATATATAACCTAACATTCTGTTAGCCTTCTTAATGTCTTCTGAACACTGTCTTGAAGTTGATAGCTTAGAGTCCACTATGACTCCTAAATCCTTCTCATAGGTTGTACTCTTGATTTTCCGACTGCCCATTGTGTATTCAAACCTAACATTTTTTACTTCCTATGTGTAATACTTTACATTAACTGACGTTAAATGTCATCTGCTACAAATCTGCCCAAGCCTGTATGCTATCCAAGTCCTTCTGTAATGATATAACGGATTCCAAATTATCTGCTAATCCACCTGTCTTGGTATCATCTGCAAACTTAACCAGCTTGTTACTTATATTCCTATCTAAATCATTTATATATAATAAAAATAGCACCGGCCCTAGCACTGACCCCTGTGGAGCACCACTCTTAACATCGGCCAGTTCTGATGAGGTTCCTCCACCATCACCCTCTGCTTCCTGTATCTGAGCCAATTCTTCACCCATCTAAAAACATCACCCTGAATTCCCACTTCTTTTAACTTGATGCCCAACCTCTCATGTGGCCCTTCATCAAATGCTTTCTGAAACTCAAGATAAATAATATCATTTGCTCCACTTTGATCGTATGCTTTTGTTGTTATCTCATAGAATTCCAGTATGTTAGTAAAACATGACCTCCCTCTTCTGAACCCATGCTGACTGTTCAGAATAACTCCTGTCCTTACCAGGTGTTGCTCAATCTTATCCTTAATAATTCCTTCCATTAATTTTCCTGTGATGCATGTTAAGCTTACTGGCCTAGAGTTGCTTGGATCTGCCCTGTGACCCTTTTTATATAATGGGATGATATTTGCCATTTTCCAGTCCTTCGGAATCTCTCCAGTGCGCAGTGACTTCCTAAAAATATGTGTCAAGGTTTTATATATGTACTCACTAGCCTCCTTAAGAACACGAGGACAAATATTAACTGGGACTGGTGATTTGTTTGATTTCATCTTATTTAATCTGAGCAGCACTTCTCCCTCTACAATTTCCAAATCCCTCAGTACCTCCTAAGTAGTTGCGTTTACCTCTGGGAGGTTATCCCCTTGTTCACTTGTAAAAACCTCAGAAAAATGTAAGTTTAGGGCATCTGCTATTTCATCGTCTGTATCTTTTAATTCCCCTTTACTATTCCTGATGAACTTGACCTCCTCCTTAATTGTTCTTTTACTACTAAAATACTGAAAGAATCTCTTGGGGTCTTCTTTTGCCTTATCTGCTATATTCCTCTCCAACTTTCTTTTAGCCTCTCTGATATCCTTCTTAATGGTTGCCCTCATGTTCACATACGTGCTACGATTCACTTTAGAGTCATTAGTCTTATATGCCTTATACAGCAGTTTTTTCCTTTGCAACTTCGTTTTTAAATCTTTATTAATCCATCGTGGAGTTCTTTTTAGTTTTCTATTAATTCCAAATTTAGGTATGTATCTGTCCTGCATTACATGTAAAACATTTTTAAACCTGTTCCACTGCTCCTCGACTGTCTCCACACATATGAACCTGTGCGTTTGTCGGTTTTGATCCTATTTAATTCCAGGTTGTACTGGGAGTATGGAACAGATGGAAGAACAAACTGTCATTATTTAAATAAAAAGAGTATTTGTCAGTGGTTGTGAAAACACAAATTAACAGCTATCTGGTTTACTAGAACTAAGCCTGACAAAACGTCACGTGGAGAGCGAATGTTAAGCATGTCATACTCGCACACTCGGGTCAAATTTAGAGTGGTTACTGGGATGGACTGGTGCCCTGAAGAGGATTGGATTTTAAGGTTTGCTCACTGAGGCCCAATGGGTGCACACAGATGCGCCCTTAGGGGTGTGCGGGGTCTAGTGTTGACTAACCCCACGAGGGGCCGGTTACATCAAACGCTGTTACCGGTATGTGTGGACTGTATAAACTTGCTTGAGAATTTAATAAAAATGATGTTAACATACACCGGATTTTCTCATTACAGTATTCAGCTAATTATTTGTAAGATAACATGTAGACTTTATCAAAATATAACGATATAATCTATTAAAAAAAGTGCAATTCATAATTCATGACAATACTACGACAGTGCAAAATGAAATGCAGTGTCATGCAGAAATTAGCAGGGCCTCTTCTAGAAAAAGTACCCACGTTGCAAGTATACTTTGAGTCTCAATATGCGATAAGGGTTCCTCTTAGAGGCATCTAAAATATTCATATACACTGGAGAATATAACTTGACAAATCCACCGAAACGGGACATGCGGACCTCAAAAGGGAGACCCCCTTAGGCGCGGGGCCTGGGGTGGTCACCCTACTTGCCACCCCCAAACGCTGGGGGTGGCAAGTAGGGCTGTACGGAAAACAAATGAGTAACCGGACTATCCTGCACATATTCGATATGAGAGGGCACACCCTGGAGCCTTAAGGTAGCAGCCCGGACTATTAAGAAGTTTGCCACTGGCAGTGAATCCAACCTCTCAAATCTGGGATGTAGGACTTCATCAAAGACATGAAGTAAAATGTGTCAACTTCCCATGGAGGTCAACTAGGCTGGCAATCAAACCATGTTTGTCGAGGGGCACCTGGCAGCACATGGACATAAGTGGTGCGGCTCGTTTATTTAAATTTTACTTCACCAATTTGTTTTAAATTCTAGATATTTTTTAATTTCTTGGCCCAGTCTCCCATAATACATTTTCTTAATTTCAATATTCGTGGTCACAACATAACATGAATAAAGTTCACTAAGTTTCACTTACATGGAAATACAGTGATCCCTCACTATATCGCGCTTCGACTTTCGGGCCTTCACTCCATCGCGGATTTTAAATGTAAGCATATCTAAATATATATCACCGATTTTTCGTGGATTTCTGTGGACAATGGGTCTTTTAATTTATGGTACATGCTTCCTCAGTTTGTTTGCCCAGTTGATTTCATACAAGGGATGCTATTGGCGGATGGCTTAGAAGCTACCCAGTCAGAGCATGTATTACGTATTAACTAAAACTCCTTAATGATACAGTAAGTCATTTTAATATGTATTTTACAATTTACAAATTCGGAACTTCATTAGCTGTGTTGTGTTTATAGAGAAATAACATTAGCTCTTTGAAAAGAATCCATTTCTGAGTAGTGTGAATTTACCCCATTTCACACTGCCTCGTCGTGCAGAGTTTGAGGAATGTGCACGCTCTCCCTGTGCCTGTGTAGATTTTCCTCCACAGAGACATTCGCCACCCAAGAGACATGCAGGTTTGGCTATCAGGTAACTCAGAGAGAGAGAGAGAGAGAGAGCACTCTATGATAGCCTTGAACTTAACAATCCAGGAGCGAGCACTGGTTTTCATCTACCCTGAACTGGAAAATGTTAGAAGACAGAGGGAGGAATTAATGAATAATTTAATATGGTAAATTGTAGGGCTGAAGAAATGTACAAACAAAAGCTGCAGCCAGACTCTCAGGAAACTCAACTTGGGATTTGCCAGCTGAGCACCAACTATGATTCCCAACAAACTAAAACCATCAGCTGACTTTTTATGAACAAAGCAATACAGTTTCCAGATCAAGTATGTAATACGTCATGACAGCCTTAAGCAAGGTGTGGTGACGTTTATATAATACTAGCAGGAGTACCCAGCATTGCCCAGGAATCTATAACCGGGGAATTTCCGAAATGAAAGAAACAGAATATAGAAATAGAACAAAGTTTTCTGATTCACATTTTATTGTAATCGGTAATATAAGTGCTCATTCCAGAGCCTTTGGATACACTATATTTTTTGTTTTCCCTTTTGGTGAGAAAATGAACAAATTCTCTAGAACATGCTACGTAGAGTTGTCTGTGTGAAAAGCATGGATTTTCTAAATTGATGCCTGCAACTTGTAGTGATTGTCCTTGAGCGTTATTAATTGACATTGGAATTGGAACAGTTTGAAATCAAAGGGTAAATCATTCAGAATCAGCGGTATTCTTGGTATGAAAACCTCTTCACGTCTTGCGCAACGTGTCATAATAGTTGGATAGAGAGTCTTGACACAAAGGCGAGTGGTATTACACAGTAAGGAGCGTCTGTGTTGAACCGTGGTGCCATCTAACGGATGTTGACGATGGTGACTACAGAGAGAAGTGACATACAACCGCTGCTGTGTGTGTGTGGAAAATGGTAGGGGAAGGATGTTGTCTTTTTAAGGCGAGTCTCAGTTCAAATGTGCTGCCATAGAACGGACGTTGGTGAATGAAATACAGCACTATCAGTGCGTGTGGGAGTGTGACTCGCGGAAACGTGGGTGTGTCAGCCAGTCACGCTTACTGGGTCGTTCACGTTTTACATCCATACGGCAGTACCCCTTCACCCGATCAAAGCAGTCAACCTTCTCATGCTTGGACACTTCTGCCATATGTTGGCAATTTAAAGAAACATGGGTAAAGAGCGATGCCGCGGTGAACGTCTGTTGCAACGAGCGGCTATCTTGTCGATGATAAGTCCGGGGACTTGTGCCGAACGTTGTGTTGGTGAAAAGGTGCCCTGCCCTTCACCACGAACAATTTTCCCAAAAAAACATACTCCATGACCTCCTCCTGGTCACAAAGGAGCCCCATCCCCAGTTTGGTGGCGATTGGACGCCCGGTGCAGATTTGTATGGCAGACAAACAAACATACTGTACATACATCGACTCTGCTTTATATATTAGATACCATCGTAATAGACTCAGGAAGTCAGGTACTTTAGAAAAGTCATGACTAGCTCAAGAGTCAAAAACATGACTTGAGTGAAAGTTTGTTTTATAAAAAATGCTATTTGAAAAATGTCTGGAATTCAAATGGACTTCCAAATAAAGAAGCACCTTGCAGTCACGTTAAAATACAAAATTGACAACCTTCGTATCTACTAGACATGGTGACATGTCATCTGCTCCACTGTTTCTTCTGTTTTCGTAAATGAAAGTATTCCTATTGACAGGGTAGGTCGTATACGCAGACACTTCACACGTTGGTAAGGAATACTTCCATTGTACAACATGACAGACAGGGTGCCACTGTCTCTAATGGAAACAAGCTTCCTCTGTTTTAGAATTTGGGGAGGACAACACAATACATGTGTTCAGACTGCTGATGTGTTGTATTTCACTTTCCTCTTTCTCAATTTCTAATCTTTCTAATGTTTTAACCTAAAGCTTATATTTTAACTTAAACCAACTTCACAATATATGCAGATTGTATCAAAATGTACGTACTGTAAACAGAACAAACACAACACCATGGTATTGCTGCATTGGTTAGAAGTAAAAGTCATACTGAGTTTGCCTTTTTAATCGATTTTCCCTCCTTCCACTACCACCAGCCCCCCCTCCATCTCTCCTGCACCAACAACTCCTACCACTTGAACTGGTTTGGCGTGTGCTGAATCCACCTCTGACCTTCAATATGAGCTGTTCATGGCTGAGGACCAAGTGAGGAGACAACTGAAGAGGTTACACACAGGTAAAGCTGTGGGACCAGATGGAGTCAGTCCTTCAGTACTTAAGGCCATTACTGACCAGGCTTTTGGTGTCCTCTGTCACCAGTTCAGTCTGTCACTAAAGCTTTAAAAAGTGCGGCTGCAGTGCATCCTGTATTGTTCCTTTTCACCTGATGACTAGAGACCAGTGACCTTTATGTCCAACATCATAAAACCTTTTGCGAGATCATCCTGGACTGTATTTGTCATCTTGTGATAGATCTGAATCCACTGCAATTTGCCTATCAGACAAAGATTGGAGTGGAGGATGCAATCATCTGTCTGCTTCACAAGGCTTATTCTCACCTAGACAAAGCTGGCAGCACCGTGAGAATTGTGTTTTTTGATTTCTCCAGTGCCTTTGATACCACCCAGCCATCCCTGCTCAAATATACTGTATGTAGATGGATGAGCCTATGGTGTCCAGGATAATGGACAGACCGAGCTGTAACTGTGATATGGATGTGAGGAACACTGAATTGCGCCACAAGGATTAGTCCCGTTACCTTTTTATTTTTCCCTGCCCACCTCAGACTGTAAATATAACACCAGGTCGTGTCAATTTCAGGAATTGTCAGATGATTCTGCACCTATGGGGTTTATTGATTAAGGGGATGAGACAGAGTAGAGGATTCAGGTGGAGAACTGTGTTTCTTCGTGCCAAGAGACTTGTCTGGATCTTGATATCTGCATATAAGAACTACAGTATATAAAAAAGGGCAGTCAAGTCTGTTTTTCTTTGCACACTGCATTCCTTTAATGTGGGCAGTGACATCCTTTATATTTATCTCAGCTCTGCGATGGCCAGTGCAGTTTTCTTTATTATAGTGTGCTTGGCTGGTAACAGCCCTTGAAAAGCATGATGCACATTGTTGTAGATATATGTAGATAAGTAACCCCTGTAGCATTTCTTGACACACTTCTGCTAAATAACTCGTTGGCTAAAAGACTTCAATGTTGGTGTGTCAGAGAGAGGAATGACCATATGGGCACAGCTTTGTGACAAGACATACTCCTTCTTACACTGCCCTTGAGTTTTGCTCGGCTCAACATAGTACACTAGTCAGTTTAGTTAGCAGTTAAACTGTAAATATGACGTTGGCGTTGATGAACACGTAAAACACATCACCGCACCATTAGAGAAGGAAATCAAGCCTTACATCAAGAAGTCAAACTAACACGGAGTTCTCAGTCTCCGCACGCGCCGGTCTTGTTCCTGGCCATTTCATGAATCAAAGCCAAACGTTACAACTAATACGACATATTTTTGTTGGACTGCATTTTCGTTTACTTAAGATTCAGCCGTTTAGATGCTTTTTCTCCCAAACAGCTGTGTTCATCGTTTATATTTGATTATCGTTTTCTTAACTAGCTGTGCTGTTGTCCAGTTAGTACGTGTACGCAGCGTAAAGCATGGGCGTCGTCAGCTTCAGCACATATAAAGTGCCTGACCCCCTCTAGTTATGTGTAAACTCGGGGGTTGGTTGCATCTTGAGATTACGCGCAGTTGGAGACAGGTGTGTGAGTCGTGGAAGAGTTCACCCACAGTCGTCAATGAATGTCATATCGGGAAGACGGGGGTCTTGGATATCGAAGATGTGAGGCTGGACGCCTGAAATCAGGGCCCAAAGCTCCAATTGACACTGGTGTTTGCAAAAGAACTAAGGATAAAAAGAAGCGAAAAGCCTATCCAGTATTAATGTGCTCCGCTCCATGAATCACGTTTTAGAAGTGCATGGTGCTGAAGAACTAGAGTTAAAACTGCGCAGAAAATATTAACAACAAGACCCCAACATTAGAAAGTAGAAGCCAACCAGAATTAGGATCACGTTGAAATCCCAGGAACCCACGGCGCTGTATTTTACACTTTGAGCTTTTCAAAGTAGGGAAGCTACAGAAACAGCGCCATCTATTGTTTCAGAGTTGGACGATACTTGGTGTACGCCTATGTGCAGGTGCCGCAGTAGTTAGCGCTGCTGCCTTTCACCTGTGGTGGATTACTAGTAACTGCGATTAAATTCTCATTTCAAAGTCGGTGAGTTTTAGTAAATAGCTCCCATATGAGTGTGCGCTGGTAAAAGAAAGTTTTTCCAAGGAATATTTAAGCTGTATTAACTTTTTACCAGAAGACTTGCTGTCCACCGAGCCAAGGTAGTGTGACTGTAACAGGATGAGAAGGAATAATTTACAGGTATGCCTTTTATAGTTCTAGATGCTACTAAAGTGTTTTTTATATTTCTGCAGCTGACTTATGCTTAATAGTATTTTGTTAATGATCATTTTTTTAAAACTTATTGTGTATAGTTCTAAACGCTCTTAAATGTTTTAGATTAATTTGTATGTTTGTGTTCCACACGAAAGTACTAAGTTGTTTAAATCACATCTTGGGTTTCTTTACATTTACAGTCAAACATCTACAAAGCACATCCGTTTCTAATAAGATAGATGTGCAGAAATGATGTACAGAATGGGGAGAGAGATAGTGGGTGGCCAAACCCATAATTTATGGATCCTGTTCAAATCCCCCCAGGAGCCCCCTGCCGCGACCCAACGCTGTGTATGAATTTCCCCTTAGATGTTTTATTAATCCCATCTAACTATCTACTGTCTATGATTGGACTTGCTCGAGTTACAAAGCAAGATGAACATCGCCATCTAGTGTTGTAAAGTCAAGGAGAATGCTTGTCCTGAATGTGGGAACATCCAGGTACTTAAGTCCTCTTGAATGTGTAAAGCAGCACAGAAGGTCTTTCGCTGGGTGCCACAGTAATTAGCACTGCTGCCTTGCGGCTCTCTGGAGGATTGTATCTTGGTAGCTCTGGTTCAACTCTCAGCTCATCTCAGAGTTTGGCACTTTAAGTATATGAGCCTGTTTGAACAGCGCCATTTCTAGCTTTTTGGGGGCCCCTACTTTGTAAAACTATGGCGGGGGGAGTTCAAACCCTTTAAAATTATCTGTTACACTTAAGCAGTCAAGATTTGTAAATTTTAAATTCAAATTAATGATCTCAAGTTGACCCAAACAATTTATACCTACAGAAAATGACAATAAAAGGCAAACAAGGCTCCTCAATATCTATAAATTCAACAGATGCAGCATTTTGCTCAACTTTTCAATTGTGTCACACTAATACAGATTTTTTTTGTTTAAATAAATATAACTAAACATTGCAATATACTTTTAAAGCATGCACCCAATTTCAAAGTTGTCTCTTTCAGACTTCTGCTTTTATCTCTTTATAGTAACAAAAAGAAGAATAAATGAATGATATGGGGTGATATAGAGGGAGAAAATCATCATCCTTGCAGTGATCAGCAATCCGAGAGAGATGGAGAGGTGAGTATCAAGGCACTGCACAGCTTACAGTTAAAAGATTTACTCATTGCAGAGGTGGCAGAAGTACAAGAGGAGCGCAAGTCCGCATTTCTATGAATACTCGGTCAAAGTATGCGTTAATCATATTTACTCAAGTAAAAGTATAAAAGTACATGTTCTTAAATTTACAGTTGAGAATAAAATTAAAAACTTCCTTTAGCTGAAAATTGTTCTGATTAAGAATCAGATATGAGATGTTTAAATAAACATTTATTTCAAGTGGTAAAAATGAAAGGACATAATGAGAAATACAATGAAAACAAAAATGCATTAAGTGCTTCAGTTACAAAAATCCGCCAGGATGTCTAATAAATTACTTATAAATCTGAAAAACAATTTTTAAATATTAAAATGAATTGGTTTTGAATTGAGCTTATTTCCTTGGCTTCCATCCCAGTTAATTATCTCTCCATCTTGTATATCACTTTATTTACTTTGAGGTGTGTGTATGTATATATATCTCAACATAAATAAAAATCTCTTGTGCACGCTCACAAGCTCACCATGTTTAGATAAATTTAGTAGCCTATCCCAATAATGCCATTGAAAAATCATATTTCTCTAATATTCATAGTTTAATTGATTTTTAGTTATTTTAATAATTAATATATGCAAACGGCAAGTCAAACAAAAGTTCATGTGAACATGCTTACCTCTGTGTGTTTTTAAGATTGGAGGGTGAATTTTGAGTGCTATCGCCTTGTGTTTTTTAAGGCTGGCACAAGAGGCAATGCATTCATCAAGGCTCATTTTTGTGCCAACCGTTTTTATGAGGCATATTTTTGACCTACTTGTGCCTTTGATCTCATTAATAAGTCCAGTATTGCTTGACATTGGTTTGCCCATATCTTTACTGTTTAAACCACCACAGTTAATGTCTGTGGTGTTCCTTTTGTTCCTCTCCCGCATGCCTAATAATTTTTGTACAAAGAAATCAAAGACATAAAATGCACAAATAAATAAGTAACATGATAGTCAATCAACTTTGCATTTTATAACTGCTTAAAAAAATTAAAGAAGCACTTTTTAATCAGAGTATAGCATAAAGTCAATGAAACTTATGGGATATTAATCTGGTCAGTTAAGTAGCAGAGGGGGTTGTTAATCAGTTTCAGCTGCTGTGGTGCACTAGAGGGGCAACAATGAGATGACCCCCAAAACAGGAATGGTTTAACAGGTGGAGGCCACTGACATTTTTCCCTCCTCATCTTTTCTGACTGTTTCTTCACTAGTTTTGCATTTGGCTACAGTCAGCGTCACTACTGGTAGCATGAGGCGATACCTGGACCCTACAGAGGTTGCACAGGTAGTCCAACTTCTCCAATCAATCAATCAATCAACATTTATTTATATAGCACATATTCATACAAAAAAATGTAGCTCAAAGTGCTTTACAAAATGAATAGAGAAATAGAAGACACAATAAAAGATAAACATAAGTCAACATTAATTAACATAGAATAAGAGTAAGGTCCGATGGCCAGGGTGGACAGAAAAAACAAAAAAAACTCCAAGGCTGGAGAAAAAAATAAAATCTGTAGGGGTTCCAGACTACGAGACCGCCCAGTCTCCTCTGGGCAATCTACCTAACATAAGTCAAACAGTCCTCTTTGTATTTAGGGTTTTCATGGAAGGACCTGATGATGGTGGTCACGTAGACTTCTGGCTTTCAGTCCATCAATGTTGGTGCATCATGATGCTTTGAGTAGGTGGTGTCACTGATGTGAATCCGAAAAAAGGGAGACGACACACAGAAACAGTGGTACTGCTTTGAACAATGGGAGCCACCCGTTTGCAAAACCGAGCTGAAAAGTGCGTACGCATGGTGTGAGGCCAACGTGAAAATGTGCATGGCTTTACGCCAAGTTTAGTTTTTATACATCTCAAAGTGTGCGTGGAGACGGGCATACACAACATTTATACATGAGGCCCCAGGTCACCAGTCACAGCTTTACGAGAGAGTGACAAAGAGAAAGCTAATGTTTAAAAAAAGAAAAAAAAAAGCACAGAAGGCACATGGGAGACTGAAGTCAGCTAAAAGAAGAATTTATGGTCGGATGAGAAGAAAAAAAATTTTGCCCATCAAACCAAACACCATGTTTGAACATATCAAAAACACATCATTCCCACTGTGAAGCCTGGTGGAGACAGGACTAGAAAGCAATATCATCATCATCATCATCATCATCAAGTCCTTCCGTGAGAACCCTAAATACAAAGAGGACTGTTTCATTTATGTGAGGTAGAATGCCCAGAGGGGACTGGGTGGTCTCGTGGTCTGGAATCCCTGCAGATTTTATTTTTTCTCCAGTTTTTTTTGATTGTTTTTTCTGTCCTCCCTGGCCATCGGACCTTACTTTTATTCTACGTTAATTAATGTTGACTTATTTTTCTTACCGTGTCTTTTATTTTTCTATTCTTCATTATGTAAAGCACTTTGAGCTACATTTTTTGTATGAAAATGTGTTATATAAATAAATGTTGTTGTGAAGCAGAAAAGTAAAATGAATGCTGCAAAATACCAATAGCAGGGAAATCCTGGAGGAGAACCAGATCTGGGGCCTCAAGCATAACGCTGTGCGTAGAATTCACACTCTAACTTGGCGCAAGGACAAAAGCGGAAATGTTTGTATGCACAAAAAAATCCAGATGCCTAATTCTGTGCAAACGTCAACTTCCACGTCGTTCCGCTACATAAATTCCGGTCAGCGTGAAAAGTAACCCACGTGCACACGCCTGCTGTCCTGCCCCGTCACCTCCCTGAATATGCAAATTAATATAAATAGCCCAAAAGCACAGGGGGAAATAGAAGGATTGGAGGCAAAGAAAAACTTACTATTTGTTGGTTTAAACAGTGGTATAAAAACCAAAAGGAAGTTGATTGAGTGACAGAGTGTCGGAGAAACTTGAAAGCTCAAGATCACAAAGTCGCACAGTGCCTGAAATAAAAAAGTTGTTGTCAGATATCAAAGTCGCCGTGAAAAGCCGAGTCGTAGCCCACCATCTGAGTGTCATATGAAAGCTTATGAGGGTACAGAGAAAAAAAAGGGCACACAGTGGAGAAAAAAACACGAAATGTCAACTTCAATCTCGAAATTTCCAGTTTAATCACATAGTTTATTTTGTCATTAAAGTAGAATATCATAAACTTCATCTTAAAATTGTTTAATTTACTAGTTTCTCAAATCACATCGTAATTAAAGTAGCACATTAAATGCTTTGTTTTGTATTTGATCTTCTATGTGATCTATGTGAGTGAATCACTACTTGCTTCTTAAACCGGCTCTCTTCCTCCAACTGGACACAGAGTCCATTACATTCGTGATATTACAGCTCTCTGAATAACTAAAATACTGAGATGTATACGTGATGTCATTTTCATGATGATAGGAGTTAAAGTACGTTATTAAACATGTTAACACGGTGGTGCAGTGATTGTGCGCGACCTTCGATGAAATAATTTATTGTAGCAGTACTGTCTTTTTCAAATGTACTAACCTCCAATTCCTGTCCTTCCTTTTCTTTCTCCAAGTAACCGATCGCCACACAATCATCTCTGTAATGGACATTAAGCCATCTGTAAGCTTACAACGCCGATTCTTCAAAACTTTTAAGGAACATTGAAATATCGTCATAGTACATGTTTAATTATTCTATCCTTCACGCCAGTCCCAGTGAAGCATACAGTGCGAGGCAGGAACAACCTTTAATTATTAAAAATATTGATTATTCAAATGAAGTTAAAGTTTTATCTGTATAATATAATAAACATATTTTGCTGCATTTCATCTTAAAAATGATATCATCATCATATGTAAATACACGCTTTATAAAGTGGCTCAGGTTGTGCAATATTCTAACTGTAGTGCAAGTTTACAGTGAGGTGATTGTACTTACAAGTACAGACAGTTCTACAAGGAGCACTTGATGGACTGATTGAGTACGTTTATAGTTCTTGGGATGAAACAGTTTGTGAACCGCGAGGTCTGTTCAGTAAAGGTTTTGAAGCGTTTGCTGTGTCAGAAGCAGTTCAAATAGGAAGCATTGCTGAGGCAGCATGTGCTTGATGCTGTATACCGATAATTCTCTTTCCAATCAGCTGCTCCAAGTGGTGCAGTGAGAGTAATATGGAAAAAGATGATCTGCAGTGCAACCCCTAACGGGAGCAGCTGGAAGAAGAAGGTGCAGTGAGAGTAACAACGCTAAAGCAACTATGGTAATAGTTGGACCATTATATTGTTACTGGTTAATTACAATCAGATGTATTAAACTAATATATGCAGTTAATTTCAGTGTTTATTTATAAAGCCGCGTCAGGGATGTGGATCTAAAAAAGAAAGGGTAACCACACAGGAACAGTAGCATTGCTTTGACGCTGAGTGCCGCCAGTCTGCAAAACCGAGCGTACGCCAGGGTATGAGGTACCGTGGAAATGTGCGTGGCTTTACGCCAAGTTGCGGTTTTATACGTCGTGATTTGAACGTGGAAACGGGCTTACATAACATTTATACACGAGGCCCCTGGTCTTGAAGAAACATGTGCCCTGGGAGATTTTATGACAAAAAGCCCAAGTGTAAGGCAGTAGCTACACAGGAATGGATTAAAAACAACAATATGGCTGAGACTCAACTGGCTGAGTTAGAGTCCTCAGCAATATTGTTGGTCGGGGTGTTTGTGAGACTTGGCCCCTGATCTTTGAGAGTCCAGCCTCCATTTTTGCTGTGACACTCTGTAATATATATGGATGAGTTAAAAACCCTGCTCTTTACATGGAGAAGGGAAAGAGGCGAGCACCATTAACAGAGGGATGGCTAAGGGCATCGCGGCTGCCATCTGTTCCAGGCAATTCACAACACAGCGAAGCTGAACCTGTTCTCACCGTGATAATATCTCGCACTGCCACCTGCTGGATTCCTCCACATTTACGTTAAGTACGCACACAAGTCTAAACAGTACAACGCTAGCATAGCAGGAGTGTCCGCTGCAGCATGCGTCGTGTCGTGTGAAGTATAAACCTGGACTAATATGTGCAACTGCTAGCAATGCCCCTGGTCCTGATCATCATGCAACCTGACAGAGCTTGAGAAGTTTTATAAAGAAGAACGTGGAGAAGCAGCAGAGTCCAGATGTGCCAAACCGACTGAGACCTGGGCATAGAGACTCAAGGCTGGCATGGCTGCCAAAGCTGCATCTACAACACACTGCCTTGAAGGGGCGAATGCGTACACAACCAATTATTTTGTGTTGGTAATTCACTTGGGCCACCTTGCAGAGATCTGTTTTAATGTCGACATTGAGGGGTCTTTCTGTTGACCAAAGTCACAAAAAGACCAAATTCAATCCATCGCAATTCAATGTCATGTAACACTAAAATGTGAAAACTTCCAAGGGGTGAACACTTTTTATGGGTGCTGCACATGACAGGATCATATAGTAATACTTCAGTTAATGACACCTCTGGAATGAAGCTCCTTTATAATGAAATCCGCATTCAAAAAATAAAAATGATGCGATGACGCAGGCACAAATTCGGGGAGCAGTTGGCTGGAGGGCTGTCGTCATGCGGCGTCCTCACATGGAGCAGTTTGTCGTCTGATGTTGACTTTGTGTTTGCTGAAGAATGCAAAGTTATTGCACACAAATGCTAAGCTATTTAACATGGACTGTAGTTATAGTAATATTTTTAAAACGTAAAATCAATTTGCAAGTGTGTCATAAGAGCAGAAAACACTTTAGGTCTCTCGTACAGGGAGGACATCCAAGAAGTCCGAGGTCTGCTTCTCTGAGCAGTGTAGTGGCCGGCCTCTGATTTGAGACACCCAGGTAACGGGGACGGCTGGCTCTACAAGTGAAATCTTAACGTTGAGGATGCCATCACATCTCGAGAGCCTCGCCGGTGAACGTCCCATAGCAGAAGAATAGGACTGTTGTGTTCAGTGGATATTTTAAGTCAGAGTTGCTCCAACAAACGCATGAATTGTGCATGTGAGGTAAGGAGGTCATACTCGCTAGTCAGAGAGTGGAGACAGACCCCCACTGCATGTTACAGGACTGACCCTTCACACTTCTTCTTCTTCCGCAGTGAAGTGCAAATCAAATGGAGTGCTTTGTATCACACAAACAAGCCATCCCAGATGAGCACAGCCTTCTCCGTCTTAGGAGATGAAGGACTTGCTGGACTTTGTCCATGGCGGGGTGGGGTTACCTGTATGGGTCAAGTGCACCAAAATCTGTCTTAAATTGTGATGTATGGTGGGAGTGGAACTGAGAGATCGAGGGTCTCTGCTTTCTGTGAGTAACCGTGTGGTGTGGGCATTTTGATCACATTGGCACGTTACTAATGTCCAGCTGTGGTGTGCTGGGCTGCTAACATCATTTGAAGAGCGGCCCACCAAATCAACGGGCTAATTAAAAGGGCAGGCTCAGTTATGGAGCACACTCTGGACCCCCTGGGGGTAGTGAAGGAGGAGAGAATGAAAACAAAACTGAGTGCCATTATGAACAACGCTGCACATCCCCTCTTTGACACACTGACACTGAGGACCTTCAATGGCCAATGAATTATTCAGCAGAAGTGCGTCAAGAAACACTATGGGGGCTTCTTTATACCAACAGCAATACGCCTGCATGAGGCCTCACTGTGACTGTGACAGCCGAGTAGGAAGCTTCATTCTTTTCAGGTATTTTGGTGTGTGTTCAGACCATAGCCGGTGTTCATTTAGTAGATTTATTTTTTTAAAGAGCTTCTGTAGAAGGTCGATATTTCCCCCTGGGGACAAACAAAGTTTATTCTATCAATCTTTGTTCTAAAAACTGGAGGTCGAGAGCTTTGGGATGCCAGCCAGAACACACACGTCTCTCGACCACTCGCATTGTAGGCCATTAAACTTGTACCTCCGGCCGGGAGGGTCAGCAGAACGATGCGAGGGCGCGAGTCGTCGTGTAAGCTTTGGACTTTATTGATTCACAAGACATTCCAGCAGATGACCTCGAGTTCAAATGAGCCAATGAACTGCTCACTTCCCAAACTCAGGCAAAGGTGGCTTGCTAGGCTTACCTTTTAATCTTTCACATTAACATGTAAGTAAACTTAAAAGCACTCATTTCTTTAAGAGTCGTTAACTTCAACGTGGCCTGAACAGCCATAGAAATGAGTGGACATAAGAGACATGACCGCGAAGGGAAACCAAACTAAAACTCAACCAACGGAAACCATGAAAGGCAGCTGGATCCCAGACTGCTGGGGCGTCTCACTGGTAGCCTTGTGGTTTCTAGTCCAGTGTCTCACTGCCTGCAGGCTCCATGAAGACAGACTTGAAAAATCAGGCATCAAAAGAGCGCCTGTGACGTGTGGGACCAGCGACAGACTGTCAGAAACCACAAACGACTCGGACGTGACGCTAACAAAGAAATCGGGGAAAGAAAGAAGGAGCAACAAGAGTCTCAACTGGGCTCAGCGAGCAGAAACATCCGTACAAAACTCCCCTGTGGCCATCCTGCTTTATACGAGGGCCACACAAGAGACCCTCTGGACGGTGCTGTTGACCCCTCATTCCACTTCGACGCTCTTCAAAGTGCTGCGCCTGCCTTTTCCTGCATTTCACTGACCTGCCATTGCTCTTTATCTTGTACCTTTCAATTGTTTTGGGCCGTATCCATCTTAATAAAAGGACAAGTGTCAGTGTCTGGTTGCTATGTCTCTGCCATTCCAATTTATATTTAATTTATATTATTACTACAAATGTTTGTGATGCGCCATCTGTTGGAATGACCAATGCAATGCATTTTAATACTACATGCGTTAGAAAATACTTTCCAGTAGATGGTACACTGCAAATGGTAACACTGATGTACATGTGGATCACTAAAATTTAACTTGAATTAGTGGAAATGTGAGAGTCCAGCTCCGTCGGTGAGCTAATCAGATGTGCCGTTTTATTCTTGCATAACTCACTTTCATGGAGGGCACTCTTGTCCTGCTTACACGGATTTACATCTGAGATAGAAGCGTACTCATTCTGAAAAGAACAATAGTGCAGTTTCATCGATTACAAAGCCCCCATGTTTGTACTGTCACAACACTAGGACGGGAGACCCCACAGTGCCAGCCGTGGCCGAGTAAAGCCCAGAAGGTGGTCTGGGAAGCACAAGGCTGAAAGCTGTGCTTTTTATACCTAAGAGGGTTCAACACAAAGAGCAGTGCAGGCTTCAATAAACAAATGAAGAAAGCCATCAAAAAGTGTTTGTGGAGGTAAAAATCCCAAATCAATCAATCAGTTCACAAGCAGTTAAAACCAAGGTTTAAAAACCAAAGCCCCACAGTCACAGTACCTGAGAGTCATGAGTCTCGGTGCGCCCCTCCATAGCTATGGTGTGCAGAGGGCGCAGTAGCCAGGGTGGTCACTGCCATCCCTCAGCACTCCCTTCTCCCATCGCTGACCCTTGGCATCCACAGGACCCCTTGCAGCAGTCGACTGCTCCAATGCCACTGCTGTGCCCAAGGCTTCAGGCCCGACTGCCAGTAAAGCCCCACCCGCCTCTCATTGGACTTTTCCTTTTCCCCCAGCTAACCATTTTAGGCTTCCTTTACTCCGTTGTGGGCACAGGTGCCTTGCTTAGGACCCCCACAGAGCATCAATGAGAAAACCGACTGAACTGACTGAGCCTGCATGCGAATACGCGATCAGCCAGTTGAACCCATCAACGTCCCAGGGATGCATGCACACCCGCGGCCCCCAGTCAGCCTAAAATCACAGCCCACCTAGTACCCCTGAGTGCTCTTCAGCCCAAAGCCCTGCCTGCCGACTCGCCAGCAGTACCCCAGTTACAGGCTGATGGGGGCAAAGTGCCTGGCAGGCGTGTTCACTTATTTTGGGTAAATGGAGGGCTGCAGGCCGACAGCTGGCCACTTTAGGTGGTCCTTGCTCTCTAAAGTCTTAGCACGTGGACTCTTAAAGATAAAAGTGCCGCAGCGATGCCATAGGGGCACCATTTTTGGTTCCCAAATAACCCATCCACACTAAGGCTCCAGAAAGAAAGAACCTTTTATTTATTTAGATCCATAACAGACTCCATACTGTAAATAACACAAATAGATGGCAACAAATCTGTGAAATGCCAGCGGGTTCCTGATTTTAAAAGGATTCTCGCTGCATATAATCGGGCTGCCTCAAAGTTTTCTTAATCTTTTAGGGTCCTGCAGGGGAGCCTACCATATGTTACAGAGTTCAGGAGTTTCTACATATTAAAAAGATTGTCAAAGCTCAAAGAAGCCTTCCCAGAATGAAATGGCGCTCGGTGCCACACATCTCAGTAAAGAGACAGCGTTTTTAAGTATGCCCATCCCATCACAATTTACCAACCTGCTACATCATCACATTCAGGATCAGGGGGGCTGGAGCCTCTCCAGACAGCACAGGGCAGAACATCACGTTATGTACTCATAGCACTAAAGGTGAGAGAGTGATGCCAAGCTCAGGACCACACTGGCAGCAGGTTTTCTCTTCAGCCACTTTCATGGTTAGTAACCTGTTGCCACTTCTGATTTGCACGATGCACGAGCCTTTCACAACCAACTTTTTTATTCACCAAATTTCCTTAACTGACAGCCAAACAAACAATAAAGACGTACAAAGCCAGCCAACTCAGGGCTCCCAAACAATTTTTGAGAGCCACCATTTTCACTCCAACCAATCCCCCGCATAGCTGTTAATGAAGCCCGTTACTTAATGCCATGGCTGGCTGATGCTCTCTCTCATTCTGCCACACGCTGTTTAAATAATTTGTGGACCAGATCAGGATTTCTCAGGCCCCCGTTCTTTTACTGAGATGGATGTGGTGTGAAAGACACTGGTACATTCATTAGCCCCGTCACCTGCTGTGGCGCTTTGCATCTTGATATTGCATATGGCGTCTCGTTAAGGAAGAAACTTAAGTCAAAATGGGGGCTCATTAACATCAAGGCAACATCATTTGTTTGGTTCATACCAGTGATCGGTTAATGACGGAGACAGAGGAGCCGGGTCTGACATCCATGCCATAGAGAACCCCAAACTGTCCACTTGAAAGTGGATCCTTTATTTATTTAGAGCCGTAACAGACTCCATCAATAACGGATCCCCTGTTTTAATAGGGCCCGTCGTTCGGTAACACAGGCTCAGCTCAGGTCTTCCTGGTCCATATCTGTACTGAGAGGTAGCCTTTAAACATTTCAGTTTTGTCCACATACTAGGCACGTTCACAAAGCCCAAACAGCCCACTCTGGAATGAAACCCAGTAAAGTGCCAAGCTGGTGCACTTAGTGGCGGCCCGCTGCCTTTGGATAAAATAGACTTGTTTCCCCGCGCTACCCACACCCACCGCAACATGACAAATGCCAGACGTCACGTGGCTATGCACCGAAGTTTGAACCTGCGGCCATGAATTATAAACTTAACGTCGACAATAATAAACAGCGCGTAGTGACGCTCCTTAACAGCTCTCACACCCAAGCTTCATATCCACAGTCGGTCGCGATCGGCTTCTGTCTACGATCAGTAAGCGTCCCCGACGGGAGTGACTGTGCGTAGGCGTTAAGATGGGCCGGCGTCCCGTCCAGTGGCTGACTGGTTTGACTTGGGCGCCACGTGACCATGGACTGGGCTCAGTAAACGCCCCGCCCCGCCCACGGCCGATTTGCCCGCCTGAAGTTCACAAACACGTCCGCTGACTCGCACCAGACAGGCCGCTCACTCCACGTCTCGGGGTCTGAAGGCTGAAACGGGGAATTTTCATTCCAGGACTGCCTGAAGACGACGAGCGGCACCTGCGCAGGACGGCGCGATCACAAGTGCTTGGTGGTCTGAGCGCAGACCATGGAAGACACCAGATCAGGACTGTCGGATTGCATTGGTGCAGACATGGCCGAGAGGGTCCTGCTCCTGCTCCTGATAACGGCTTTGGGGGCTTTCTTCTGCCGGAAGGTGCACCTGAAGGTTCGGCTCCTGTGCCTTTCGAGACTCGCCAAGGGCACCTCAGAAAAGCCCCAGTTGATCTGCAAACCTTCGGCCCTGGCCAGCTACCTGCTGCTGCACTGTGCCTCCCTAGGAGAGCCGAGCACCCCGAAGTGGCCCTGGGGAGACCCCCACGTGCAGACCCTCGCCAGCCTGGCATGGCCCCTCGGCCAAGTTGAAAGGATCGATTTTGCTCGTGATCATATCCAGATGAAGGATGGCGGAGTTGTGGCACTGGACTGGGCGGTTGGCATTACGGGCATTCGCGAACGGAACTGGAAAGCGGCACCCCCCTTCTCCTCGCCCCCGGTGATGCTCATCATTCCCAACTCCTGGGGTCAGGTCACGGGCTACGTCCTGGGGCTGTGCAGGCTGGCCCTCGAGCAAGGCTTCTACCCGGTGCTCTTCCAAAGAAGAGGCCAAAGCGGCTGCCCTCTGGTCACGCCTAAGTTCCAGCAGTTTGGAGACCCCTCGGACCTGATCGAAGCGGTCTCGTACATCCGCTACCGCTACCCTGGGGCCGCCCTGGTGGCCGTGAGTGAAGGCTCTGGCTCCGGGCTGCTGCTCTCTTACTTGGGCGAGTGCGGCTCGTCCTCCTACCTGACGTGCGCCGCCTGCGTTTCGCCGGTGTTCCGAGGGCAGCAGTGGTTCGAGTCGCGGCTGCATTGGCTCTACCGGTGGGCGCTGCTCTTCTGCCACAAACTCCCTGTCAGCAGGTAAGAATGGTGGGGGTGTTCCGGGTGTATTGAACCTTACGGTCAACTAGTAACATGTCATCATGATCTCATGGGGGGAAAAAAAAGAATAATCGTTAATGGGGGTCGGAGAACCACCCTACCCTCAAACTTAAGCAAAATAGAGAAGTGACGACCACTCAAAACTGCCAGATTTAGACACAATAGAAGGGAAAAGAAGACACCATACCCCGATCCCCTGTCCCTCTGGTTCGGGGCTTTAACTGTCAAGGGAGCGGCGGCCAGTTTGCTGGGGGCACAATGAGAGCGCCACAAAAACCAGGAAGGCGGAACAGAAAGGGTCTCCCTTCTGGGCTCGCTATAACAATAATGGGGGTCTGCCAAGATACCCGAAGGAGACATGAAGCGGTCTCCCGTCTTCTTCACATTTCTCGGTGCCACTTTTGTTTCCGCAGATGTTATTCGGTACTTTACAACTGTTAAGAAATATTCAAGTAATTATGGGAGAAATTCGTCTGAAGGTTTGCCGGCACTTACCTGATAAAACTGAAAGGGATATCGGGGGTCGTCTCAGCTGATAATAAAGACGCAGCGGAGGTCCGATTTCTACAATTTGAAACCGTTGGCGTTAAAAAAATAAATAGAAAAATGCACATTTATATAACTACCAAGTTGTACGTTTTGGTGAAAAAATAATGCATTCGGTTACAGTTCACAGAAGGCGAGGAGCAACAGGAGAACTTTATTAACGCATCATCTGTGGGTATTTGGCGAAGCCGCTCCCTCTGAACTTGACCTTTGTGTTTAGCCCTGAGCACACAACCGTCACCGTAAAAGGAATAGCGGCGCGGATACCCGCAGACGTTTCCCCGAATCCCGCATGTGACGTAACGCTTTTGTCCACGTGATCACTCACCGCCGTGACTACCGCTTAGCATCACTACTGAGAAGACGGACTGCAGCCGGCGACGCCGACCAATGGTGAGGGTCCTAGTGACGGGCTGGGGGAACCACACTGGCCGGTTTTCTAATTAGAGGACGGGCCTGAAACTAAATGCTTGTTGGAGCTTTAATGTTAAGTGATTACACAAATTGTTTTAAAGGTACAAAAATTAATAATTACAGTGCGCCTCTATTATCTGTCGGTTGGTAGTGGAGTTTACAGTTTGTACCATAATTGCTACGTTTAACAAAATCTTTGAGATCAATTAATTTTATATGTTAAGATTTTTTCCAGCTTAATAAATTCAGTAAATCTTAATTAAAACTAACGTGGTGTTTGCTAAATATATGCATACTAAGTTGATTAAATTAACGCATGTGCCGTCCTTAGCAATTCGAAAAGCAAAAAAAAAAAAATCACTTCACCGAGTTGTTTTCAAACATATTGTGGATTCTTGATTTTCAAATGGCCTTCACGAGCACCACTTCATTCATTTTGGTCCTTAGCACTTTGTGGTCTTAACTTGAATGGTCATGTTGTATAGGAAGCAAAGAAAAAGATGCCGTTGTGATGCAGGATGGAGGACAAGGTTGCCAGCCTCTCAAAAAACGATCATCAATCAGCGCTCACACCCGCACAAAATCCACAGCAATGCATCAAAGTGGAGGATCTTTGTGCAAATGTGAGCACGTCACGCGTATAAAATAGGGTTGTGTTCAGTTAAAAAACCCCTGAAATGAACTATCGAGCTCTAAGAATAACATCGGTTTCAAGCAAAGGTGTCCTACACTCAGGGCGAGCGGGGTGTGTGCTGCAATCTCACAGCAGATGCTGTACAAATATTACATTTTCAGTAAACTCACTTTAATAATGTCAAGATTGTTAAAATATTTATAGCAAACCCAATATAGTTTTCTTTAAACGTCTTGTCTAAAAAGGTTTTGGGAGTACAGTATGTGAAACTTTCTCACCGCCGTCTTCTTGACGTGCCTTTCCTGCGTGTGCGCTTGCGCGGTGGGATCGGCTCCTTCTGCCTTGAGCTCTTTACGGTGACCCACTGGCTGATTTCTTTGTGATTCGATTACAGGCTGTGTGAACTTACACATCTCACTATTTTGGAGCAGTCATCAACATCGTTATAAATCACTTTGATTGTGTGCGATATGATTTAGCACAAAAATCGGAAATCCATCAATATTCATTTGCGCATCTGTTTTTGGTATTAATATATAATATGGAGACTCCGCCCCCTGCTCGCCCACCCCGGGTTTGTTCAACCGGATATACAATTTAAAGAGATTGTTGTTTTCATGGGATTTGCTGCATATGCATTATATTCACTTTTACTTTAAAACTTAAGTTAAAACAAAATTTGAAATGACCTTTTCTTTAAGATTGCATTGAATTTTGATTCCGTTTTTGGACTTTCATTGTGACAACACAGTGTATAACTGCCTGTGAGTGAATATCGTTTCTTTCTCTCTTAATACATAAAATGACTTTTTCAAATGTTTGTCTGTGCTCTTTCTTCTTCGCTTAGTCATTAATGTGTCATCTAGGATGTATAAAATTATTGTCCTGATAAAATTTATAAGAGCTGAGAGTGCAGGAAGTGTGTCTGACAAAAGCATTCACAGGACTGAGGTTAGATGACTGTGGTCTTGTTTGATAATAGTTATTAGTTGGGTGTGACTTGAAAGAATCTCATGTTAAAAGTCTCAGTCTCACAGGACTTCATACTGCGCCAACATTTTTGGAATCTTTTAATTCCCACTGGCAACACGAATTAGATAATCTACAAGTCTCCCACTTAAAGTTTAAATCCGAACAATATATTCAACCTCTTTTCGCTGTTCCGTCATTTCACCGAGTAATAATTTCCATTTGTTTGCACTAATGCGATCTTTCTTATTTTTCTTTTTTTTGGGGGGGGACTTTCGAATTTTCATTACTTTCATTATGTTTAGCCTGCCAACATTTTTTACTTGTTTACAACATTCTACTTTGTCATCTACTCTTTGTCCTTTTTTTCTGGCCCCGGGAGTGGACTCTTCTCACGGGACGTATAAGCGTCTCTCCGAGAAAATCACGTCCCTTTTATGATATACCGTATATAATAACATAAAAACCTATTAAACAGCGTAAATAAAACGGTTCACTTTATAGCACCCAATTGTACTTAAACGTGGCCCTTGTCCAGATATCGGTATTGACAGACTTCGCTATGGGCCCCTCTAGCGCTGGAGTGGGAGAATCTGCAGCCTCTTCCAAAGCAGAAGGCACAGTAGAAATGTCATAACAGGGCAGAAAACATTTTAACATGCAGGTGAACCTTTTAGTGCTTCTGAAAATGACTTCCTAGATTTACTCCAATGACAGAAAAAGCAACGGTTTAGCCGCTTCAATGTAAAGATCGTTTTGCGAATGTAAATACCTGAAAGAAAAGGCACGGAGACCCCCAACACGCGAGCACATTTGTTAAGTGCGCCCCTAACACTAGTGATGGGCATTTCGATTCGCTCGATTCTTTCAAACTACCTGTTAAAAGTGAATCGATTGTTTTCTAAGATTAGACACAGATTCACACATAAAGTCCAGGGGGCTAATTTAATAACTCCATATGCATGTGTTTTAGTATATGTATGTATAATGAATTTTATATTGAACGTGATAATTCACACATTACTTCAAATGCATAATTAAAACAAGGCGTTACATTACAGAATCACAAGGGAATGACAATCGTGTGATTCAGTTCACAAATCAAATGATCGACAATCACCCAACTAGTTTGTGGGTAAAAGAATCCCACGAGACCGCGCAGTCCAATCAATGAGCCGTGAAGTGTCCTTTAAATTAAAGCCAAAAGCAAACATCCATTAGAAATTTGAATATTTTCTATAATGCTCATATTCGCAGGACTCATTTATCAAGTATATAAAAGGACAAACATTCGTTTTAATACTGTATAAATATTAAGCTTAAAACAATAACAAATTGTACAAGTTCATCCTAATATACAGGGAGTGTGTCGTACTTGATGAAGGCTCACGAGTGACACTTTGTCTGCTGACATGGACGGAGTGGAGCCTCGAGACTCGGGCGGGTCCCGTGCAGGCGCGTTAAACGACGCGGTGACATCACGCAGGGCACACGTGCACCTTAGCACTCCTGATGAGCGCCGATCGGAAAGAGCAAATCATTTGTGAGCTGCCATCACTACACGAAGCAGGCCTGCTATCTGTACAGACGTGCATTTCTGATGTTCAAAATACATTTGTGACACCTCAGACACCTTCAAGGATTCCACAATCTCTCATTTGATTTTAAGATATCTGAAATACATTCTACCATGTCTTCAAAAAGATGAATATCATTGGGATGGCATGGTGCGTCAACCTGAAAGCCTCCTGAAATGTGGGATTGGAATGGTGGGTCTGACAGTGGTATGTTCTGAAGTTTATTTCAGATGTCTAAAATGAAAATCTCAAGTTAGCTTCCTGTCCCTTTTAAGATTTCTGAATTGCATTTCAAGGCATCTCAAAACTACGGCCTGGCTCTTTAGACATCCCTAGTGCATTCTTTAAACCTTCATATAAACTATAAGTTCAATTAAAAAAAAAAAAAAAATCCTTTTCAAATATCTTAATATGTTCAGCTTGAGATTCCCCAAATGCATCTGAGATGTGCTCAAAAAAAAAAAAAAATCACGCTGAGATGCCCTGAAACGCATACTGCAGATGACCTCAAGGGCACAGGATCTTATTTTGAGATATTTCAAAACGCGTTTCCATTACGTGAAAAGCAGAACTGCACTTCGAGATACTGTACTGTGAATTAATTTCAGGATCACTCCTAAATAATGGCCAGCCTCACCTGTTGCACAATAATGAAGTGACGACGTCTTATTTCCGCAGGTACGCCACAGCACTCAGTCAAGTTCTGGATGTTGATCGTCTGCTAAGTTGCTCTTCCCTCCAGCAGTTTGAAGAAATCTTGTTCTGTGGTCACAGCTCAGAAAATGTGCCCAAACTAAACTGGGAGAGCTACTGGGAGAAAAACGAGCCCCTTCGAGATGCAGACGAGGTGGCCGTGCCAGTGTTGTGCCTGTGCAGCTGGGACGATCCCATCAGAGGCGATCCTGCACTGTCGGTGCCCTTTGAGCTGTTCGAGAGCAGCCCTTACTTTTTCTTGGTGCTGACACGCATGGGTGGACACTGTGGATTTTCGCCAGATAGCAACGGGTCAGTGCAATGCTGGAGCCAAGCGCTGCTTTTGGAATATTTCCGCGGAGTGGCCGAATTCTTGAGAATGGAGGAGAGACGGCCACTGAGCTCTGGGTCCCCTCGAAGGAGGACAGCCACCTTGTTGCCACGCCGGCGCAGAGGCACAGTGCAGCAAAGAGACCCACCTCTTCGTCGGGCACTGCCAGTATCCTTCAGCTCAGAGGATCTGTTCAGCTGGCAGAGGTCATACACACGCTGAGCAGGTCAGCAAGCTGCACCTCTTATGTGAATTTGGATGTGGACGTAAAGTTCCTTCTTGTTAAACCTCTGGCACTGAGCAGAAACATGAGCTTCGAATGGCCGGTGGTGTGGCAGCAGAGATGCAGTGCTGGAGGGGACAGCTTCCTGGGGGTGAACTTAAATAGAACGGTGAAAAGGGTTAGTCGCTCGGCGCCTTAAGGAGTTCACTTTCCACCAAGCTTCCTGCTGGCATGCAGGGCTCATATGCCACTGAACCCTGAATGACTTGCCAACCTGCGGGTCGTGCCTATGCGGACGGAGAGTCAAACAGCAGGTTTACAACAAAGTGTGCCCCCTGTAGGAGCTGTTCTCATGGTGAAGGAAGGGGCAGTAATGTGTACTTTATATAATTACACTCTTTGCATTGGAAAGAAACTGCCAAAGCCAAAAGTACAAATTAAAATACATAAGACAGGTCACAGGTTCACTTTGAATTCTTAATATTAAACACGGACTACAGATTGAGCGCCTGGTCCTCTCATCAGCATAGGCCGAGCAGCCAATGTTAACCGCAGCTCTACTCGAGTGTCCTGGCACTGAAATGAAACGATGGACGTGAGCGTCAGTGGAGGGCGTTCAGCATTAAATGGCGAGCACTTAACTGTAAATAAGAACAGCAACCTGCTGGGGGGGACTGCGGCATTTCTATTATATAGCCCACCGCCCACCTAAGGGAACAAAAGTAACTGGGCGCTTTAACGTTACCTTAAAGGACCCACGTTGTTAGAAATCCTTTGCAGTCGGTCAGGGCTGGCATGATGAACAATGCCACCCCAGGTCCATAGTAGGCCTGAATCAACACATGTCATCCACAAACGCTTATCCTGCATGGCCTCTCTGTGAAGCCACCTGCCCTTTCGGATGACACACACACACTGGCACCGTATCACACTGACATTGGCACGAGCGCCTTAATATCAGTCCATTAATGAACAAAATGGCCATCCATTTATATACAGTACGGTTTGTATAAAAGAGCACAAGTATCAGGCACCGACCTGTCGCATTTATATACACAAGTGCCATTCTGACGCTCAGCGCGGTCAAATGGTGCAAACTGCAGATGTGAGATATCTGAAACTTTTTTTAAAAAGAGAAATATTTGTATTTCTTACTTAAATACTTAAAGGCAGTACATAAACTTGTCATTTGATATACACATCACTCTTCCAGCAGGTATACTCTGAAGGTATTTTTAAGAGGGCAGATTATTTCATATTTTTCTTACATAACCTGGAAAACAAGAAGGCGTCCAAATTAATCAGCGAAATTATCAGAACAGATCGAGAACACGGCAGGTCTCCAAATGAGACGTGTATGCCACTCTTACAGTTCACACTTAACTCTCATTTTGTATGAAACACCTCATCGCCTCACCCCTCATGCCAGTCTTCCTCCCTAGTGATGCTCTGCCAGGCCTGGACTTTCGCCGTTTACTGTTCCCACTTATTTTGGGGGCTTGTTGCCGTCTTGAGTTCGTGAAATGCCCGTCCAGTTAGATTTAGGGCCGGAGCCGACTCCGCCATTCGAAGACATTCCATTGTGCGGCCCTGAAATCTTTTCAATACATTCGGACTTCTCAAAGTGATCTCCTGTGCATTTCAAGTCACCAGTTCTCTCAGTAACTCAGAACCATTTGCTGTAAAAATCTCATCGCTTTCAGAGATGTGGCTCCCCACTCAGTTTAAATGAGCTGTCCAAGTGACATAAGCAAGACAAGCACATCCGAAGCATCTTTAATGGAACCTTTGATATCTGAATCAGATATTGTTATTTTGAAATAACGTCCTTTTTAAAATATGTTGAAATGTATTTCATATACTGTACCTATGTATTCTCAGGTATCTCAAATATGAGTCAATGTCTCTTAAGCACTTCAGGAGATCTTAAAATGACAGGAATACATATTGAAAACATGAGCAGTTTTTAAATTTCATGAATTACACTTTAGATATCTGAAAATGCATATGAACTCTTAAGCATATCTCAAAAGAGCGACATTTTGAACTGCACTGTTCGTTTGTTTCGCTATGCACTGCCTCCGTTCTCTGCCCTTCACACCCCCTCATTCAGAATCAGTGGCACACAATAGCTGCCAGTCCTGAGCAGGGTTGTGGGGTAGCTGGAGCCTAACCTGGCAAGCAGCAGGCACAACCCCTAGGCGAGACAGCATTACATTTATTCTTTGCACTCTCTCAGTATTCACCACTCATTTCCATCCCCAAACGAGGAAGGGAAGCCAGGCGATGGCCTTGTCCCTCGGCCCTCACCCTAACCTGCAGCTGACAAACCGTCCAGTGCTGGTCAGTGCTGAGAGTTTCTAGTAGCGCCAAGTCCTTGGTACTTGTAAAGGCACAGCGGTGGGGGAATTCAGAATCTTACTATGTGAAAAGCCCACTTAAGACAATGTGAAGTTTAGGATCAAGAGGCCCAGAAAGCCCAGTCTGTGTGTGATATCGGCCAGTATGTGGCACCAGTATCATTCACAAACACATATACAACTCCTCATTTGGTTTTATTTCTGAAAGCACCCCCTCCCCTCTTTATGGCCTTGGCACAACAGGTGTGCTGGCTTAGTGATCTTACAGTTTTTGGGAACATTAGGGTCCTGGTAAGAATACCCTTGGAAAACTGGTTTAGTGTCCAAATCGAGCTGATGTGAGATGCGTTTCACGCCACCTCGGCCTTGGAGCAGGGAGGGCAGCCTGCTCAGACTCTATGGAAGTGTTATGTCGCGTCCCATTTTATTATAACAGAGAGACATTCATGCTAGTGGAAGTGATGAACTAACTGCATATTGTGATTAAAAATGAAACAAGACACAATAATTAACTAAACTCCACTTGGCACACAAAGCGACTCTGATTTTAAACAGATGAGATTTTCAGTACTCAAGTCAGCTAGGGCTTGAAATATTCGTCAAAGCACATTTTCACTTTGCAAAGCTACCAATGAATGTTACTAGGAGTAAACAAACCTCAGAATTAAAAGGTTAACCTTAAAGGGAAGAGTGTTATTTTATAATATAAATGCACATCATTATTTTAATTTAATATTAAAAATATTGAGTTAACACTCAGTATGCCTGTGGCTCCATCACAAACATTGCAATGAGATTAAACTATAAACATGACCTCCTCAATCTGAAAACCTAACTTTAATTCCTGCAGAAACACACACACCTCCTTTCACGGCTTGGTATTCATGACATGATATACTTTCAGTTGGCTACTAGTGATGAATGAACATTGCACAGTTCGCTTTGCCGTGAGCTTCCCGAAATCACAGGAGTGTTCGCAATATTCACCGAACTTGACAAACTGCATTAACGTCAACAGGGAAGGCCTAACTGAACTAGATTTGACTGGATCATAATGATGCAGTCGTCTTTAAAATGTCTGAGGGCTACTGAAATGGGTGCCAAATATTCTGGACCAATAATTGCGGCCAAAAAGATAATCTCAACAGTGCCAACCACTGCACCACCGTGCCTCCATGAGATCAAAGAAGAAAGAACAGTCAAAGACTCACAACCATATATTTCGTAAAAACAAAGTGGATATGCCAAAATCATAGTCAAAAGTCAGAAAAAAAATATGAAGTTCACGACTGTAACGGCTGGCTCATTCTATTTTTTGAAGTCGCGTTGAAGGCTCTCCAAACCGTTTGTGCTGATGTTTTGCATTTTTACTTCTATCAAAAAAGAAACATATTGTAAATAGTAATAAACCTTTCATTATTATTATTATTATTTCATAGGGTCTACTCTGGTGTTTGGGTGTCGCACTCCTTCAAGGTTTGTTTTCACTCTCGCCGCACAGGGCAGGTGCTTTCTTATGTTGACATGGAAGTCGAAGACCAAGCTGCACATTTGGCTACAAGCACAGATAACTCGTTCCACGGTGTCTGTGAGGCTAATTATCAGCATTACATACTCCGGGATGGAGAGGTGGCTGTTACAGCTCCAGAGGACATTGGCCTCGCAAAGCATTATGGGGCGATCAGTAAATAACTCAATGAGCAAGTGGAAATGCAACAAAACTGGCAGAATTCGGTGATCAACGCCATTGTTTACACATTGGAAGTCACAGGCATCGTAACACTTACATGTTTTATGAACTTTTAACTTGCAATTAAAATGTAAAATTACAATTCCAGAAGATTTTAGTGTAAATTAGGTTCTTTTTACATATTTTAAGTGTTGAAGAGAAAAAAGTTGTATCAATATTAAGCTGCATTGTGACACACGTTGTAGTGAGCATTACAAGGAGATGGTTTCTACAGAATGCCACAACACTATCTTCCCATTTAAAAGAATGTTCTCTTTGCAGACGGCTGTGCAAAGCTCCACTGCACCCCTGAAATGTTTTCCCACTTCATTCTCTATACCCGATTCCACACAGATTACAGTACTGACCTACCTGATCCCACGCTTTGGGTATACGCCAGTCATGTGACATCTTCAAACCCAATACATCCTGGTCTGGGCTCCGGGCAGGTTGGAAGGGTTGGAGCCAATCCTAGCAGCAAGCTGGGCAGGAAACAGCCGTGGATATGGAGCTACTCCATCACAGGTCCCCTTCTGAAGCTTTCACGTATGTAGACATCACCATTTGTTTTCAAGGATGTCCATTCTTGTTCTTATATATAAAACAACTGCTCTGTCACATTAAACAAAATCTAAGATGTGCAACAGATGTAAAAGTACAGCACAAACTGGAAACAAGACAGATCACATTTTATACTAAAATTACTTTATTACAGCTGATTTTTTTTTGTCCAATATCCCTTCGTAAATGATACAAAGGATAATTACAAACAAAATATTACATATGACCCTAAAGGTTTTTTTTTTCATCCTGACACTCAGTTACATCTTCACAATCTATACAATTAATACATGTTATATATGGATTGCAATGTGTTTTAAACCAGGAGAATCTCAGAATACTGACATATGTACTATATAGAGACAATTCTTGGATCAGCTGGAGATTTCACTGGGAGGGGTGGAGGTTGTTGATGCAGATAGCAAAAAAGGGGGTCTCTTGGCCATTCAGAAATTCAAGTGCTAAGCATCGTAAGGAGAAAGCCGATAATCGACATTGGTTCTTTGAATCACCACATTCTCATATGTCAATTAACAGTGGTTAAAAAACGTGGCATTGTTCTATAAAAAAAAAATCAAAAAAAATCTGTACTTTAACCTATCATGGCACTAAGTACTTACGATAAGAGCAGCAGGTGTGCCAGGCAGTGAAAGCTCAAGGATGGAAGCATGCCAATAAATATACATCTGCTGCTGCACCCAAAGCCATACAGGTCCAGGAGTACGTGGAGAGAAGTGGCATGTGCAAAATGATAATAAAAGGAAAATTACTTAGGACCTGGCCACCAAACCTGTCACTATTTACAAATAAAGTATCAAATGGCATAAAACAAAAAACAACCACTAAGACTTTTACTTGTTTTATATCATTTAACAGGCAAAATGCCAAAATGTATAACTAGTACATTTAACTTGATGTATTTCATATGTAGGTATTCACTCCCCAAGAGACTGGTGTATTGTTCATTATAGTGGAAACTGCCAGGTTCAGAACTGACAACTGTTCTAGTCAATAAGGTTAGTAAGATAAGCTAAGATTAAAAATAAATAACCGGTCCTCTGAGGGCAGCAAGCAGGTGCCAATCGCCACCTGAAAAATGCACATATTTTACTCATCTTTAAGGAAAAGGGGCTATGTACTACAATTTGGCAGCTTCAGAAGATTCAAGGGTGTTAATTTAGCCAAACGAATGAAGTACCCAAGGCATCAAAAACTGGCAGAGATCAAGTCATGCTTACCAATGGAAATTTATAATGTTTCTCTAGTTCAGTTTATTTTGAAATGTTATATATATTATATATTTACCATGCTCCAATTGCAAGGTAGGGATGAAAATTCCACATCAATTTGCACAACGTCATTAGATTTACTTATCAGGGTGTTGTTATTTAATAGTGTATTACCTAATAATGACGTCGATGTTCGCCTGATGTTTGTGTCCTAATTTAATATTACAAGCCAAGTCCTAAATAAACAAATGAGATCCACCTCTCAAAAATAAATTGTACATAAAAGAAATGGAAGGAACATGTCAAAGTGCTTGCATGGACAGGTGCTATAAAAAATATTGATTGATACCATCTACATGAGATATCCTTCACTGCTGTGTTTGATAAATTTGACATTTATATCAACAGCTATCCATTATTTACCAAGGTTTAATGGTCAATTCATGTACAGAATCAGGCTGAATTTCAGGAGTGTGTACCTAAATGTTGATGATGATAAACATCCACCTTTTTGGCAAACAATTCTGATGGGTATCAGGCCACCACTTGAGAAATGTACATTTTTTTTTTTTAACATCTTCAACTTTTGACATTTCAAGACGAATGCTTCTCCCCTTTATACAAATGAAATAAAATACACCAAAATCACATTAAGAGGCAGTTTTTACATTTTTCTCTTCTGGGTCACATACTGGCAAAATAGTCTTTGACTTTGGTGTACAGTATTTATACTGAACATTGGCGAAAAACAAGTAAAATACATAAAAAAGGGAGCACTGAAGGCATGAAAACTAAAATGACATAACCAGAACAATAAATGTGAAAAATGAAAGCATGGTGCAAGTGAACAACTGTGAAACAAAAAACGTAATGATGTAGAAAATTTGCACCATGAGCTGCTAACAAGCACGTCTTGGGCTGATTTTGTCATTGCACAACTCCACACATCCTTCCCTAACCCAGCAACTGACTACATGTTATAGAATAATTATGCTTTTCAATATTAATGTTAGAAACCAAAGTATTTTTGTTTAATTTCTTCACAATACAAGCAGTTATTTGGATTTTAATTATTTATTTTATTTCTAAATGTACAATATAAACATTTCCTATACACCCACCCCAAATATCCCAAGATTCATCAAAACTTTCTTTTTTATATATTTAATTGCATGTTCCTCTTTATCTGTGCACATGTGGCATTCAGGATACATTATACATACATATATTTTGCCAGAAATTAGCAGGAGCACAGCAGGGGCACAGCAACACATCTGGCAAACCCAACAGCACACTCAAGTCACAGTTTGTGCCAATGAACATTTGGCATTGGGGAGAAATGAACATGGGAATGGGAACACCAAAAGCAGCACCACTGAAGAACACCTGGGACAATACATGAGCTTCATTGTATGCCATCAACTGTCTAGCTTGCAAGCATGTTCACAATTAGTAAATAAAAAATAACTTACAATACAATAGTACACAGTAAAGTCAGTTAAAAGTAAAGAGTTATAAGGAGGTTTGTGTTTAATTAAAAAAATGAACGTCAAAATAAACATTTTTAAACTTTATACTGTATTTTTGGCATCAGCATGACAACGGGGTGTGCACATTCATCTGTTTTAGTTACCTTCATCTCCTATACATGGCAAAGGCGGTCTTCTTTTATTTTTTAAGACTTTTGTTTTTTTTCCTTCCTTTTTGGCATAAGATTTCAAACTGGCAATTCAAGTTGACACAACCACAGACTTGTTTTGCTTCACTGTCAGCCTTTTGTACATACTCCTTTAAATGTCTAATGCCAAAAATGTAGCACATTTTCTTTCAGAAAGTGCTTGTTCATGGCTGAGCAGGAAAATAATAACATATAAGCAAATTTAATATCTACTTAAAAATGTAACTTTTTTAATGTTAGCCTAATTTGGTCAGCACTGTATGATTTATAGTACCAGTGCTCTGAGAAATATTTACTGGTGATAATACGCTATTTGAGTTCTCACTATTACTGTTAAGTAACTGTTGGAGGCATCTGTTAACTGTAATTGACTTTTAGAAGAATTGTGCTTAAGATCAGGAACTTCATGCCATCTCACATCACTACACAGGTATCAAGTGTTCACTTTTCATTTTTCTTCAATGGTTCAACCGTGAGACACCTGTGCTAGTACTACTACGCTTGTTGCAAACCTTCTTCCATTTATATAATCTTTTTCCCCCTCAAATTCTAACTACCAGCTTACTTCTACTGCAAAGAATTAGCAAAGTTCATATTTGTTTTAATGTTGATTCATTAAAATTTAAATTTTATCTATGGATTAAAAAAATACACACTTTATTCATATAATTACAGCTTAACAAATTAATGAGCATGTCAATGAAGAATACAAAAAACTTGAGGTAAAGAAAATGTAATGTAAAATCATGTATGGTGATATAAAAAGTACATTGGAAAATCATTCAATAGCTCAGTATACCACTATACCAATGTGAACTATGTTGTGGGAAGCAGACAATCCAATGGCAAGTATGAAAAAAAAAAAAAGATAAAAGTACAAATGAAAATTGTAAAAATATATTTTTTTTTAAAAAGGGGAGGGTCTGAACTGTTAGAAAGTTTCAACTACTTACCATCATTACCAAACATATGGGGGAGAAAAATCTTGACATAAGCTTTGAAACAACTTGAATGAAACATATCAATGCTGAGAAAAATCAAATACAGAAAATAAGAATGTCAGATGGGAGGGCTACAGGATCAAACATAAAAAAAACAGACATCATAGAGATCTTTAAAACAGACCTTTACAAATGTCTTTAAGGGATCATTTTCAACTGCAACTTATTTTTCGAAAAAACACAAAACAAAGTGCAATCAGCCAAAATTTTCTAACAAGCTTGGTGTACTACTCTGGGAGCCAAAATTATACAAGGATAAATTGTGGTACACTATGTCTGCTAAAAATATGTGATTGATCCCATAAAATAAATAAGCTGCTCCTAAGGACTGCCTTAAGCATTTAGAAAAAATGTCTTACCATTAGCCAAAATAAGACCAACATGAGTTAGCACCCATCAAGACCCACTAATATTTTAGGAGATTCTGAAGACGTGGCTAGCTAAATGAAATATGGTCTTTTATACATATTTACAATTAAACATCTTAATTGTCACTCTGAATACATCTCAGCACATTAAAAAAGCAGTAAAAAAATACTCATACCATTTAAGTATTGATGTGCAGTTAAGAAAGCATAATTTCAGTAAAAATTTGCCTAATATCAAATTTTACAATCCCTGCATTAAAAATAGACAATTCTGTATGACAGTCTTTTACCGAATTTTGCACATATAATTGAAAAGAACGAGGGTTTTGTAAACTGTTCACTATTTACTGATCCTGCAGAGACAAATCTTTGTTCTTAATACAAGATATGACTAGAAAAATGAAAGGCATGCTGTAAAACAATTATTAAAAGAAACTTAAGGAAATACAGGCTTGATTTTAAGCAGTGCTATAGAGTAAGTAGACATAAAATTCTCTCAGTAACGTAAAACCCAAAAGGATTTAATAAAATGGAAAGTATTCAGTAGCTGATTATAAGAACAAGTTAGAAAAATGACATACAAGTAGTGATTATGAGATTAATATGGGAAAGCAAAAACAAAACTGAAAATCCTAGAAGGTGAAATATGAGGTAATAAACACTTTTGCTTTGAAGTTTTTGGGCCTTAGTTTCTTAAATACAAATGACTTTAATAAATAAAGTCTTTTTTAATGTCTATGATCACAATGACAAGACACAAACTTAAAAATGATTCACAGCCACATCTGATATGTTTGTACCAGAGTACATTAAAACTAATTAAGTTAAAGAGTTCATTACAGATAGTCTGCAAAAGGCAACAGAAAATGTTTAAGGAAAAAACATTAAATGTAAAGAAAATTATCAATGACCTTCCTGGTTAATGAAAAACAACATGTCCTTGGGAATTTCAGCAAAATGAATTAAACTGCTAATGACACAAACAAGGAAAGCCAAAATTTTAAATTATATTTTCTTCTATCAAAATGAAATTTACAAGCAATACTGCACTGATTTGGACCACTGAACTCATACATTTAAACATACATTCTAAACATTTTTAGGTAATGCATTGTGGTAGCAAACTTATAAAATGCAGATTTTCTTTGTAACATGGTGTGTGTATATATATATATATATATATATATATATATATATATATATATATATATATATATATATATATATATGCCAAACATACAACCAGTGCCAAATTTACTATTTCCCATGGAATCACAGTACTAAAAAACTAAACTTCCGGCTTGATGCAATCAGTTACTTTCTTCTTCTTTCCCATCCATTCAAAGCATCATTATCCTAACCCAATCCGTTAAGCTCTTCAAAATATCAGTTACAGACTAACACCCTGGGCATCAACGAACAAACATTCTTATGGGTCTCATTTAATGAACTCTGGTGTCATCAGCCGAGGTGCAATATTAAGTGGAATATTAAAAGAAAACTTGCTTAACTTAAATAAACAATGACACTAAAGAACTACTGGGGTATGGCAGTTGTTTTAGCCCTACATCAGCTTAAATAACTAAAAACAGCAACTGCCATCTGTTTTACTTGAGCGTTATGTTTCCAGGAAATCCAATATATTCCAAACTTTTAAAATTTTTATATAATTCTACAGTACCGGACATACATTTCAACATTACAAAATTCCAAACTGTCACAATACTCTGCAAAGTGTTATGGGCAGATGGATAAGAAAAAAAGTCTTGGAACTATATCTGAAGTGAAAAGAACAATGTCTTTATAGTTATAAAGACAAACTCCTACATAAAAAATATTTATTTACTTAGAAAGGGGTTAAAAATGAATGCCCCTCTTTACATTACATTTTATGTGTTTGTGGGACTATAAGTAAAATGCAACAAAAATAGTAACTTCTTCATTTCCTAATGTATAGTGAATATTTTTTCAAGAACCATCTCCTTTCAAAAAAATAATGAAGGTTTTGGGAAAATAAATTTAAGTACAATATTGTTAAGGGAGTGGTTCCCCAATGACCTCTTGTAAATACAATAAAGCTAGCATCCTAATCCAACCCGACTACTGGTAATATTAATATACATTAAAATAACAGTGTATCAGTCACTTAAAGTATTCTGACTAGACAATCATGAAATTATTATTAAGCCTCTAAGTTTGTTCAAAAACCATGGATGTTGCAGCAGTTAAAATGTTATCAGTGATAACATCAATAATAAAGGGCACAATGTTTCTGAAAAATGTCAGAAGACTGTGATAAGGTACAGTATTTAAAAAGCCTTTCTGCACAATTATCAGCCACAATAAAAATTTTCTAAGGAAAAATGTGATCTGATGGAAAGAAATTACACTAAATAATGGCATGCAACTGTTTATTATCTAACATTCATAATGCTCACTTTCTTTATAGGTATAAACAGCAAACCCTTATTTAATAAACAGGAACTTAAAAATTTCAAATAAAGAATAAAGGGCATTCAAGTTTTCTATGTTAATGGTAATAAATCAATACAGGCTTTTGACTTAAAACTAAATAAACAACCATTCTTCCATATGCAAACTGATTTTAGAAAAACATCTCCATTTGAAAACAAAACTTATACTTTATTACTCGAAGGATAGTAATCGCATAACCATACACCTTTGTGCCACCTGCATAATGCCTCAAACAGATATAAATATACCAACATGACAAAAGAATACCAAACAACTAAGTTTAATTGTCTTTTTTTCCAGTACTGCAAGTTTAAACTCAAAAATGCTGCAAACACTGCATTAAATTATGTTCTGCTATCTGAAATAACTGTTTTGGCACGAATGTGTTACAATTATTAATAATGCAATACTGTGCAATTATTGACACTGAAAAATATTATTGATTTCATTAATCTGTCACAGAACATAATAGAAATTCACAAAGAGTTTATGCCACTATGTGAAAACGTACTGTTTTTAAACTTATTAGAAATTCAACTTTATTCTGATGCCAAAATGGGGTAAAGTGCTTAAATACCTATGTAAGTAAAATGCATGTGTAAAATGTCACAGGGCACTAAAAAAAATAATTAAAAATATTTACTATCTTTAAATTACAGTAGTGAGGTATGTACACATGGGTTCTTTGCCATCTATCTGCCCTTTCCTTCCCACTTAAAATCAACCAGCCATGTTAAGGTTGCGAGTTTTTATTAGTGAAAAGGGAGTAATTTATGAAATGTAGAAAAGTAACATTTTTAAGTTAATATTACAGTATGGGAGTAGTGTGCTATGCTTATTAGTTTAAAGATAGAAATGCGTGCAAACTAAGCAAATACTCAAAAAAGATGGCAGCCCCATTCCCAGCTCCTTTTCCACCCTACACATCATCTCCCCTTACTCCAAGCTCCAATGATGGCTGCTGGCATTTTACCTAGGAAATGATTTTACGTGTAGGACAGGTGTGATCCATTGGATATTTGTGAGGTGATGCTTGTGCTCCTGCTCATGCCCTGTTCTGTGCGCCCCCCAGAGGCAGTTCGCCTTAGTGCTTGGGGACTATTCCGCACCCCCATACCACTCCCTGCCCTTGGTACAGCCCCTAGGGGCCCTGAAGAAGAGTGACCCCAGGGCTGGGGGCCTCCACCCTGCACAGAGTGTCCCCAGGCCTGGGGCGTTCCTCCTTGACCCTGCATGGGGTGGTGATGGTGACCACTCCCGCTCCAGGGTGGCCCCTGGGTGCTGGCCGGGTGGTGGTGGTGAGACCAACTACTTGTGGCCCCTGGGAAACTATGGCTGAAGGCTTCAGGGGACAAGTTAGACAGCACCATATTACTGAAGCCCAGACGCATGCTCTCAGAATCAAAAGCTTCAATTTCCCGTGCCTGCCGCTCCAGAAGACTACGTATCCGTTCTGAGCGCTCATTCTGTAATGATAACATTTCCTCTTCAATCTGAAAGTTTAAAGAGAAAATAGACAATATTTTGTTAAAGCCAAAGGAAGCAATTCATAATAGAATTAAGCACATTTATCCTAACCGTGAAAACTAAATTAAAGTATTTTGACAAGTATGTAATGTGAATTAGTTTTATCAAACAATCAATGTAGGGCTTAGAAAGTAATTTAAGCCCTAGAGGGAAACAAAACATAGTTCATGACTGCCATACACCACATGTGCTTGTAGTAGTGAGGGTGGGACTAAAACAAACAATGCTACTCTTTAGCTATACTGCAACACCTGTGAACAAACCTTTTGTTCGAGCAGTGCTCGACGTAATGATACTCTCTGTTCCAGGTCCTTGCGCTCTCGCTCATGCTGTGCATCCGTTTGCATTTTTATTTTACTCTGGTAAGCATTCAGCAACTCAAGTTCTTGCTGCAACTGCATCTTCAGTACCTGACATTCTGCTTCTTGAGCTTCATCTAAACGAAGCTGCAAGAGAAGAGAAATGTTACTTAACAGGCTGGGCTATTTGAACCAAAGGTTCGCAGTACTATTAAGCAGGTAGTTAACAAGTTTTAATTTCATCTATAACAAATATTCATTCATCCTTTCTTTTATTTTTAAAACCAATATAAAAGTTACCGCTTGTGTCGAAAGCATTTCATTGATGCTGTGATCATACTGCTCAGCTAGGATGGCCAACTTTCGAGTCTGCTCCTCCTTCAACCTCTTCAGTACAGCTTTGTGGTCACTTTTAGGAGTTGTCTCCAGAAGGTGATTACGAAGAGCCTTGTATTGTCGGGTCTGGATTTTGCATGTGTCCTGAAACTGCTTTTTTATCTGCAGTTCCTTTGACTGAAATATAAATCAGATAGAAAGATGACACAGAGTAGAGTAAAAAAAAAACAGTTATGTATTAAAACTTGCTTTTTACATATAAGTGTAAAATCTACTCTTAATTAGCAATCAGTCAAGTAAATACAAACTTTAAAAATGAAGCATGACATGCTACTGTCTGTAGCTTAAGACTATTTCTGTTAGGTCTTATTCTCCCAGTTTGCTTCAACATTGACCGCTACATCATACTGTACAATCCAAGTGTTGACTACAGCTTTGTCTCACAATGCTGGATATTCCTTCATTTTAAAAATTGTTTCCGCTAGTGTTACTAATCCTTTCTGGCAGCAGCCATATGAGTAGAATAACCACTGCTAAAACTTCAAATAAGAATTTTCTTCTATACACAATCCAAGGAATTAGACACCTTATTCAGTAAAGCTCTAACCTTTTCAGTAATAAAATAATGGGAATTACAAAACAGAATCTTTCATTCTAACAAAAGGCCTAAACACTAAGGTTAATAGACATGAGGCTGAACAACTCAAAACCTAAGCCTGCAATAATTAAGATAACTTTATGAACCTGAGCAGGCTAAACCTTTTTCTCCTTTTCTACACCAGTAACGATTTTGTACAGTCTTGATTCTGGAAGTAACAACAGCTGAAACTTTTTATTGCAACATATCTCAACTATAGTTTTGCTTTTAATTTTAAATATGTATTTTTAATTTAAATATACCAAATATATTCATTATGAGTATCTTACTATATTTTGTTTCTCTTTTATAAAATAAATCGGCATTTATGAGAAAATAAGTTGTAATGAGCACACATGCAACTGACAATTAGATGCTTTCACAATCATTTATTACACCTCTTGAATTTAAAATCAGACGTGCAACTACTGTAAAGGAAAACTACTGGTAATCATACATCTATTACATCAACTAACAGATTTCAACAAATATCTGCTATCAGATACCACTGAATTAACCTATTAGACTTCATCTATTTTTAAGACACAGATCAGGTAGCAGTAACTCTGTCCGATACGTTTCAATTATAATACCACTTCTAACAAGAAGCAGGAATATACAGATCATTACTTGAATAAAATATTATTTATTTACAGTATCAATTAACAATTTTCACGTAAGTCTACAACGAAGAGTTTCCAACAGCAGCATTACAACTTGATTCAATACAGGACACAGAAAATAAACATCTAGTAAAGGAAATTTTGCTTTATCATAATGTTATGAGATACACGTCATATTTTATACAAAAGCTGCCTTTACTGTTTAACTTTTTAGATTATAATTTATGACTGCGACATAAAATTGGATTAAAAACACTACATGATTTAAATTCATTTTTTTCACTTGATAACTGTTTAAGAAATTTAATTTGTTGCAATTTTTCATACAATAAAGACATTTCATTATATATATGACAGCCCACTTTCCCTCTATATATTTAAGTTTTCGTTTTAATCAATTATTTTTCATCTGTTGTCCATTTATAGTTTATGGTACAAGAGAAAGTGGCCACACTGATGGATAATCCAGAACCATAAAGGCTAAGGGACTGCCTAGATAAGACACTGAAACGAAAACAAGACCTCCATGTGCAGATACTTAATTAACAAAACATTAACTCTCTAAAGAGTCTGGCATGTGACAAGGAACAATGTTGGACAAAAGCAACACGCATGTACCTTCAGGCTCTTCGGTTGCTGTCTGACCTCCATTGCATGTTTTCGCCGTAGCTCTCGCTCTCTTCTCTTATTGTACTCCAACTGGTTAGTGAGTTCCGTTTGATGTTGTAAGCGGATTAATTCACAGCGCATCTTCTGGATGGTATTCAGGTGTCTGAACTCTAATTCCTGCATTGACTCATGGTGTCGCAGCAACATGGCATGCTCAAGATCTTTCTGTGTCTGCCGCTTGTTCAGTTCCTAAATAAAGGAAAAGTGCAAGTAATAAATTAGTCTATCAGAAACACAGAGTCTGAGATTCTTTTTAAGTACCTTTTAATATTTCATGGTTAAAACAAAAATTATAATATGCATTAAATATAATTTCTACCTACAAGTAGGATTTAGCATTACGATTATTAAAGCACCACACCACACTGTGTCTTAAGCCTAAACTAACCCCTTTTGCAATACACCATTAAAGATTGAGAGTTAAAACTCCCTTTACTTTGTTTTGCATTTACATTACTAAGGGCAATAGCTACTACATCAAGAAATTAGTAACATATGGATAAGCACTGTGGTTGGGATTATCCACATCACTACAGCTTTTCTTCGCCTAACTTGCATTGCAATAACTTTTCCACCCACAATAAGCACTACAGATGTATGAGATCAATACTACATGCTATAGGGCCATTACTGTCACATGTACTAAGTTCAGCATTTTGATTCTTATTTAAATAAATCTAAATAAGGAGAAAACAGAAATCTTAAAGATTGGCAAAAATGGATAGAATGAGGATATCAGAAATAAACTTGATCCATTAGGCTTAAAAGTCAAGACAGAGGTAAATCACATATTAATCCCATCACTTAGGACAGCACTATTTCACTTAAGAAATATAGGAAAAATTAGATCCCTTATAACTTTGCAAGGTGCTGAACACTTTTGTTTTTAGTCAACTAGATTACTGTTATGTACTCCTTACAGGACTATCCAAAAAAGACATCAATTAATTGCAATTAGTGCAGAATGCAGCTGCCAGAATCTTAACTATAAAAAGAAAACTTGAGCACATCTCTCCAGTTTTAAAGTCACTACACTGGTTACCTGTGCTATTTAGAATTGATTTTAAAATACTGCTTATGGTTGACATGGATGGATGGTTGCTCCATCCTATATTTCAGAATGACTTACACTCCAATTCATAACCTTATGTCTTCAAATGATTGTCTGACTATAATTACAAGAGCTACACTTAAAAGAAACGGTGAGGTGACCTTCTGCTGTTATGCACCTAAAACCTGTAATACCTTACCAATGGCAACTCGCAATGCTAATATAGTGGAGCACTTTAAAATTTTAAACTGCTAAAAACCCTTTTTAAATATGGCTTTCTTATGGCTTCATTTTAATGTAACCCTGATATCCTGTATATGCATTTCATTATTTTTATCATGGCTCCGCGATCCTTACTAAACCCTACTTTCTCTGCTGTTCTTTTTCTGTTTTTTTGTGGAGGCTGCATACAGTCCTTGCATTGATGGATCATAGGCCAGATGTCCACATGACCATCATCATCTAATTCTTCCATGTGTAGCCTGAAAACCATAAGGACCGATTTAGATCATGTATGTTAGGTAATATGCCCAGTGGGGTCTGGGCAGTCTCGTGGCCTCGGAACCCCTGCAGATTTTGCTTTTTTTCTTCTGCCCTCTAGAGTTTTTGTTTATTCTGTCCTCCTGGCCATCGAACCTTACTTTATTCTGTTACTTAGTAATGCCTTATTTTATTTTTTATATAATCTAAAGAGTTAACTTCTGTGCTCTTTTGTGTTTATCTTTGTGCATAGTCAAGCCCTTAATTATGGCTCCAAAACGCTATAATTGCTTCAGGGGCCGTGCCCAAGCACCAACAGAAGATGTTAATGATTGCCGAAGAGGTAAACATTTTGAATATGTTGAAGAAAGGGAAAAACTACACCATTGTAGGACGCCATTACGGCATCAATGAGGCTACGATTCTTTTTATTTAAAAATATAAGATCTACGGCCGCAGTGTCCTTTTAACCAGGGTGCAAAACGAGTTGTAAGTGAATGTAATAAGGCAGTAGTCTGGATGGAATCTGCTTTAGGGATTTGGATTGAAGACTGCCAGAAGAAGAACAACGGCGGTGCTACACAGTCGCCTGAAGAGGCTCCTTTGGAAGAGCTGTAACCCTCTCCTTTGTTGTGCGGTAAAATTAAACTCATCGTTATCGGACAAGTCATTGTGTCATTGTTGGTGAGTAACCATAATTAATTTTCTACTTACAGTACTTAGTACATGTACATATTTTTAGTGTCACTGTACACACATTTACTGTATACAATTTTTCTTGCATTGTACGTATTTATTGCTGGTGGCCTGTCTATCGTAATGGCTGTAACATATGTGATATTGGAGACGCTTGATATCTTTAAAATAATATTTAGGTTTTACTGCATATAAACAGTGTGTTTACATACATAATTTCAATGAATCTTACCCAATATTTAAGAGAATACAGGGCTTATGCTGTATAACTGTGCAATAAATGTTTATAAGAGTGTGGGAGAGTTTATAAGGGCTTAAAATATATAAAAATAACCATACAAACATATGGTTTCTACTTCGCGATTTTTTGTCTGGAACGCAACCCCTGCGCCCGAGGAGGGATTACTGTATATATATATATATATATATATATATATATATATATATATATATATACTCTTTGTTATCTCAACATGGGATAAGAAACAGAAAAAATATATCTTTCACCTATCACTGCATTCTATTACTGGCAATTTTACATGATGATTGTATATAGAAATTGTGCTTTTTCCTATGAGTACTTGGCTTTTTAGACATTTGGGTCCTTTTAAATTTTGATTTACCTGGGCATGGCTTTTTGTGACTTATATTCATTTTTTCCTTTTAGATAAACTTCTGGGTGCAGGGCTATAACAAAAAGGGTATAAACTGTAAACTCTTAGAAAGATTAAACTAATGGAAAGAGGTACTATTTAAAAGTTAGGCAACATAAATTTTATTTCTTTATCTAAATATCTTTTTATTGCTTTTATTGAATTACCAGCTGTGTTACCTGACTTCACCTAGAAAAATTTGTAAGACAAGGGGCCTTGGCTGTTAATTAGATGTATCAGAAGTATTATGTAACTATCAAAGCACTTTTTTACTTCTTTTTTTAACCAGAGGCTAATATGAGTAGTTATTTGGAGTTCCTTACTCTTGAACATGATATATACAAATTGTCTAAGAGTGAAACATTTGTGTTGTAGATCAACTCTTGCTTTTCCTGGGGACTCATGCATTAACGTATTGCGTAGAACTCAAACTATAACATGACGTAAGCGCAAAAGCTGAAATGTGCTTACGCACAGAAAAATCCAGATGCAGGAATCTGTGCATTCACCAACTTCTGCGTTCTTCCGCTACATAAATCCCGGTCAGCGTGAAAAGTAACGCTTGTGGACGCGTGTGCTGTCCCACCCCAACTCCTCCCATAATTACGCCTATTTGAATATGCAAATCAATATAAATAGCCCTTAAGCTCAGCCTTCTGTGAAAAGAAAATGGGAAAAGCCCAGGGGAAAATATAAGAATTTCAGCGAATACCAAGTGGAGGCAAAGGAAAAACATACTATTTGTTGGTTTAAACAGTGGCATAAACAACAAAAGGAAGCTGATCGAGTGACATAGCGTGTTGGAGAAACTTGAAAGCTCAAGTTCACAAAGTCGCACAGTGCCGGAAATAAAAAAGTAGTTGTCAGATATCAAAGTAGTCGTGAAAAGGCGAGTCGTAGCCCACCATCTGAGTGTCATATGAAAGCTTATTAGGGTACAGAGAAAAAAAAGGCACACACTGGGAAAAAGCATGAAATGTCAACTTCAATCTCAAAAATTTCCACTTTAATCACGTAGTTTATTTTGTCATTAAAGTAGAAAATCATAAACTTCATCTTAAAATCGTTTAATTAACCAGTTTCTCAAATCACATCGTAATTAAAGTAGCACGTTAAATGCTTTGTTTTGTATTTGATCTTCTATGTGCTCTGTGTGTGTGAATCACTATGTGTTTCTTAAACCGGCTCTCTTCCTCTGACAGGACACAGAATCCATTACATTCGTGATATCACAGCCCTCTGAATAACTAAATTACTGAGATGTATACGTTATATCATTTTCATGATGATAACAGTTAAAGCACATTTAAACATGGGTTTCATGGCACACTGATTGACCTTCGATGAAATTATTTATTGCAGCAGTACTCATGGGCGGCTCTAGGCTCGTGGCGACCCTGGGCAGAGAATCGGTGGCCCCTTCGCCCGCCAAAGTCAATATGGTATCTTATGCACGGCGGATGGCCACGTCCGTTGCGGAAACTGCATTGCCACCTCGTGCTCATGACACAAGTGTTTAACTTTTGTTGAAATTTGCTGCTGCGTTTTTAGCTGTGTCGTTATTTTCTCTTTCTGTTTTATACTCAATATATATTGGTGTGGCCGCCCCTGCAGTACTGTCTCTTTCAAACATACTAACCTCCAATTCCTGTCCTTGCTTTTCTTTCTCCAAGTAACCGATCACCACACAATCAGCTCTGTAATGGACGTTAAGCCATCTGTAAGCTTAGAGCGCCGATTCTTCAAAACGTTTAAGGAACATTAAAATGTCTTCGTAGTAAATGTTTAATTATTCTATCCTTCATACCAGTCCCAGTGAAGCATACAGTGCGAGGTAGGAACAACCTTTAATTATTAACAATATTGATTATTTAAATTAAGTTAAAGTTTTATCTGTATAATATAATATATATATAATGCATTTCATCTTAAAAATTTTATCATCATCATATGTAAATACACGCTTTATAAAGTGGCTCAGGTTGTGCAATATTATAACTGTAGTGCAAGTTTACAGTGAGGTAATTCTACTTATAAGTACAGACAGTTCTACAAGGAGCACTTGATTGAGTGCGTTTAGAGCTCTTGGGATGAAACTCTTTCTGAACCGTGACGTCCGCACAGGAAAGGTTTGAAGCATTTGCAGTGTGAGAAACAGTTCAAATAGGAAGCATGGCTGAGGTAGCGTGTGCTTGATGCTGTATACCGATAATTCTGTTTCCGATCAGCTGCTCCGAGTGGTGCAGTGAGAGTAATATGGAAAAAGATGATCTGCTGTGGCTGGCTAACACTAACGGGAGCAGCTGAAAGAAGTAAAATAAGGTGCAGTGAGATTAACAACGCTAAAGCAGTTATGGTATTTAGAATAGTTTGACCATTTTGTGGACCATTATATTGTTACAGGGTAATTACAATCAGATGCATTAAACTAAAAAACAATATGTGGTTAATGTCAGTGTATTTATACAGCCGCGTCAGGAAAAGAAAGGATAATCACACAGGAACAGTAGCACTGCTTTGACGCTGGGTGCCGCCAGTCTGCAAATCCGAGCGCAGAACTTGCGTACGTCAGGGTATGAGGTACCGTGGAAATGTTTATGGGTTTACGCCAAGTTTAGGTTTTATACATCGTGATTTGAACGTGGAAAGTTCTTAAACATTTCTGTGCGTACACACCGTTTATACATGAGGCCCCTGAACTTTTCTTGACTAGGAATAATGGGGATTTATGATTTAAATATAAATTTTATTGTGTGGCACATCTTGTAAAAATAGCAGCCTCAATCAGATTTAAATGTTATGCACTGATCAGTAATCTTGTACAATCACAGATTTTAAGGTTTAGATCAAAAGCAATATACACTGAACAGTGTTTTACTTTAATTACATAGATCTTTGACATTTACAGGCTGCACATTTACATGGAGTATGCCATGAACTGAATATCTTAATCATTATACAGAAAAGATCAAATGAAAAGAGATAATATGCTAAACTGTGTATGATATCCTAGTGTTTAAAATAGAACCAAATTAGTGACAGTACTCTGTTTAGTTGACGTCTTGCTTCTTATTTCTTTTTGCTACTACTTTTATATGACTTTTAAGTTGATTGTGGATATATGTGGGTGTAAGAGGGGGTGGATGGCAGTGCTGTGCTACAGTAGCATTCGATCTTTGGGGTGTGTCGGTACACATATTCTCCTACTCTATGTTCTGTTCCTTTACTGAGCTGTGCAAGCATTTAAACTTACCAAAAAAAGTTTTGTCGCCCCTGCCTTGTACTTTACCTTGGGCTTGGATCGGGGTGGTATGATGTAGTGGCACATCACGGTCTAACCTTCAAGGGGGACACAGAGCTCTCCGCAATATTGTATATATTTCACCACAAAGCCCCATCAACCTCCACACTGTTGTTTGAAGTATATGTACTGTATATAATATACTCAACAATCCAACAGGGGACAACCCCCTTCAAATGTGTACATATTTTAATACAACAATGTGAAGAATAAGAAGTAGCCATCAGACTAAGGAATAATGCATGTTTCCAAGAAGGCAACTTGCTAAACAAGTTTTGTTCTTCCCCTTCACTTATAGTTGCAGCCTTCATTTGCATAAAGTGTCAATCCCTTACTTCACAGAGCTCAGCAGAAAAAAAAGGAAGCAGTCCTTAAGAATAAGCCACTCATAAAACATTATTACTGACAAATATAGGCAAACAAAAAAACCCCATTGGGTAATTTTCTTTTGTTATTACATTACCACATTTTAATGAAATCAGTCAAAGTATTTTTCAGATTTTGGGGTGGACCCCTAAATATTGATATATCGAAATGTTTCTTTTAAGTGGATGCTAACCCCAGATGTAGCATCCTGTCAAATTTCAGTTTTTTAATTAAACAGGATATAGGATTTTTGTTGATGAGTAAGTCAACTTTGCATTTTGTACATATCTGTATATAGATTTTGAAAACAATTATCTATTGGAGAGAGAGAAAGCAATCGTTGCTGGTAAAAGTAAGTAGAGAGTGTGCAAACATTTGTTGTTTTAGACGAAGCAGAAGTCAAGAGCTAGTACAACTACTACAGGAGATCAGATATTTGGCAATAGTCTGATTTTAAACAGCAGACATGAAGGGAGGGAAAAACTTCTTTTTACACAAAGCTATTAGCGGGGTGTTTTGAGTACCTTTTTTTTCCTTTTTAAAACATTCTACACATTTTTTCAACATAATTAACTTCATGTTTTGGGACCTATGTACATTTTTCCAACAAAGCTAAATTAATGAAAAAAATAAAACACAGGAGCACACCTTTCACAGAGCAAGCAAATTGTGAGTGAAAAACATTATAGTCGCATGTTTCTTTTCCCTTTAAGAATGTGCAATGTAAAATCTTAAACGTGAAAATGTAAATGAAACCCATTATCATTATTATGCTGAACCTATAAAAGGTTATTTTAATAATTGTCTCCTTATCCTGTTTTCTAATTTAGGCTCTTTTCATGGATAATCTTGCAACAATGTGTTTATTTTCCTTTCACAACAGCAATCATGCCTACTCTCATACAAGAGAATTGCAAAGTACAAAATACATATAGACAGTAGCAGATTCTATGTCTAAAATCAAAAGTGTTAGCAAGTACACTATCATGGAACTGTCAAGCACTGCAGGAACTTTTTTTTTGTTCTCCATTTTTAGGAGCAGTTCTTGCTCTTACTGACTGAACTCATTATATGGAATCTGTGCTGAAATTGTAAATTATAGTGACAGGCATATTTATCAAATTATTGCTTTTTTCGCACTGTGAGTAAACAATCTTTTAGAATGTAAACTTTGTAATTCTTTTCCCAAAATATGGGAAAAAACTACATTCTTACACAATATTACACCTATCCAATCCTCCTCCTTTGCTGCCACCTTCTTCCAAGCAAATTACTGGGTTATTTATATACAGTGTCAGTTTTTGCAAAAATCCCCTTTAACATTCACTTTATATGTGGAATGATTCTGAAAATAATTTAGCCAGATTAAATTTGCACTTGCCATTAAAATAAGTCTCAGTTGTTAGCTTGCGTTTATACAAGCAGTGCAGCATTATAGTTAGAATTGGAACGGGCTGCTCACAATGACCCAGCAATACACACCACACTACCATAGAGAAATCTATTGCTTTAATAATTTTGTAGGGAGTCCCTCACATATTCTCATGGTTCACTGGGGGACCTTAGAGGAAAAAAGGTTGAGAGGTGTTAAGTGTCATTGGTTTTCAGAAAAGTGCTTTATAAATACAAATGACTATTAATATCACACAATTTTCAAGGCTGTTTTAGCTCCTGCCCTTGTATTTTAAAGGAGAAAAATATTTATTTTGTTGGTATTATGGAATAGGATAAAATGTATACAATTAAACTGACTGCAGTGTAATAAAGGCTAAATGAACAACCCTCCTTTCTCTCCTCCACCAACAGGATAGAGAACCTGTTTCGATCACTTCTTGACATTGAGTGGAAAAAGTGGGGGACACTAAACCATGAACAATTCTCAATATGCCTGGAAGCTTGGCAATGACCTCCTACAACTCAAAAGTGGTTGAGAAACACTGGTTTAGGTGCATGTGTCTGTATAACTGGCTCTGTGCTCAAGGCTACCTATTTCCTGCCCTATGCCCAGGGCTACCAGCAAAAATTGTTGTTCCCACCCACGTAACCCAGGACTGGAAGACACTGGTATGAAAATGTATGTATGTGCTTAGTTTATTCCAGACATGAAATGCAAGGAAAAAAACAAGATAAACAAACAAACAAACAAATAAATAACACACTAAACCTCTGTAGGGCAACTGCAACAGAAGGCAGGCGAGGACTGGTGAATTATATCACAAAAATCCAATCTAGTGTACAAAGTGTAAGGTTTCTCAGTGTCTTGTGGAAAACAAAATTGTTTCAAAGAGTGACATGAAAAATAATTTTGAAAGTAACAGTTTCGAAGAGAACATAATTATATGTTTATAGTTTACAAGTTATTTACTATTTGCTTTAATGTTGTATAAAGTGTTTGTTTTGAGAGTTTAAGTGGAAGAGAATAACCATTTCCAAAAAGGGGAACAAAACAGTATAATGTTGCAATGTTATGGGAAATGATATCAAAACTTTATATAATGATATCTGACAGATTGAGGCACAAATGAAAATTGATTCCTGGGATGTGCATCATAAAATGTCTTGGTTATATACTGTAAAATTCAGTTTTGTGGAGAGAAATTCCTATAGCACTAAATTTGTTTTGTGTTTTACTTAGTTGATATTGCTTCAAACAATGGCCTTTAATCATATACTTTGTTTTATAAATGTGAAGTGTTGTACTTGCTACTTTTCAGCCATTTGCAGCTGCTTTATTACAATAAAGGAATAATAGCTATTTTTGGTAATGTAATTTAGGTGTAATAATGTCAAAAAACCCTTAGTGCATAAGAGGCTAAGAAATTTTGGTTGTCTATATTGATTTCCATTTCTTGACAAGAGAGAGGATCCAGTCATTAAAGGAAACGGACGTGTTGATTAGCACATGCAAGAATTCAACAGCATAAAACAAAATGAAGACCCTGTAAACTAACTGGGAATGTACCAACACACTTTCTCAAATGGCCTAAATGACTGAAAACAAGATTACAACAAACCAGATTTTTTAAAGGAACACTTGTATATCAGGCTGACAGTATTTGTATTAAATAATTGGGGATGCACAGTTCAAAAGGTAGCTTTCTGACAGATATGGTTAGAATCATTCTGCAATTTTCTTTCCCAAGGATGTTTATTCTGTAAGTGGAGGTTTATTTCAAACAATTTGAGCTTAGGAAGTTGCCGACACATAATATTACTACAGTATTACTAGAACAGAGTGAAATCTGTGTTGTATGTTGCAGTGCTACAATGGGTGACCTGCTGCATAAGGTTTATTGTCTTAAATAATGTCTTTTGTATTTAAAATAATTATGTGTTATACTTTTATTTACTGATGCTACTGGTATTGTTGAGTGATAAAATTTGAAAGTTTTTGAGGACAGGGCTTATTTTGGCTTTTCAGAATCATCAAAAATAAGTGTAGTGTTTATACAAATTAAAAGATTAAACAGGTGATTGTTCACTCTGTTATAAAACAGACATTTTTCCACACATTCAAAAAACTTTAATAATTCATGTATCTTTTAGCTAAGATGCAGGCTTCGAAATAGCTTCATTCTGACTACACTGCACTTCCTCCACAGGTACTCTGTTTCTCGCAAGTGTAGAGAAAGTGCACTAAGTGATACAGGACTAGCAAATCTGAAGAACATTAAATCTTTCAATGGTCAGAGTCCAACGGAACTGCCAAGGAAAATATTAAAAGCCTTTATATTGGAAGATTTAAATTCAGTATTGCAATGACAAATTTCTCCCATCCCTTAATGTTTTGAACTATGTTTTCCATTACATATGAAACAATTAAAACAATGGAATCAGGTAAGATCAATACTGGAAAAAGGGTACTATATATTTTGGCAGAATAGCAACAATGTATTGATCTGTATATAAAAAGCATAATTTGATTTTTGTTGATAAAACTTTTGAAAAAAGGTAGACACTTATTTTACATCCAGTGAAGAATGTCCATTAAAAGTTATATGCCCAATCTTGAACTTAAAATATGGGGAGAAAATAATCACAAAATACAAGAAAATACGTTATTAAATACAAAACTAAAACTGTTCACAAATACAGATTATAAATTGCTACAAGAAGAAAAGGATATTAACTAAGAGATCCATAAAATTCTGGTGGAGAAAAGATTACTTCTGCCAGCTTACAACACTACAAATCAGGGCTTAAATCCATGTCAGCCACTGCACAATGCACATCATAAGCATTCAAATATAATAATTTTTAGGACATTTCCTGTTTAAGGCATCTCCGTATAGTGTTAGTAATTTGTAACAGCAAACGGCAATTTGATAAAGTGAGTCATTAGATTGTTATTTTTTCTTTTCACAAAAACACCTAAAATTGTAAACTTTAATTGTTCAGGTTAAACTCTGTTACTTACTAATGAGCACAAATATTCTAAGATTTTATACACAATAGGGCTATCAGAACAAACTTTTATAAAAAAAAAAAATCTTATTTGAAAGAAAATATTGACAAGAGTTTTTGTTTTTTTTCCAACCTCACAATAATTCTGGCTTAGAGTTACTCCCAACACCCTACGCTACAATACTTTTTGCATATCACTTCCAACATTAGTATTCAAACATTTTTTAATTGATAGTTTGGAGAGATTGTTTTTAATACACTTCTCTGCATTTTGATTAATGGGTGTACCAACAAAGCATGGTAAAGCCTTCTCCAACACACAAGGAGAAATTGTTTTACTCCTGACCCCATACCCTTTTCACTCATGAACCTGAGATCCCTGATTTGCTGTTGTAAAACCATTAAGTTTTCATCAGAGAAAACAAAACATGGCTTTCTTTCTCATTAAACCTAATGGAAAATAACTGCCATATTTCTGATTTTCCTGTTATACTGGCCCTTTTTATAATTTTGCCTATTTTGCTTGTTTTATGTATGTAGAATATTGCAATATTTAAGTTGCTGTTAATGAAAGTGTGTGCCAAATAAAATATTGGAAGCGGTCTCCCCTAGACTTTCTCGTATACTCAGATATGGGGATGGATATCTGAGGAATAAACTGCAAGACAGTGATTATATTTTTATATTATGTACATTAAAGAACCATCAACAACAAATCAAATTAATAATATATTGAACAATTATTATAAAAGTAAAGTTGAAGAAATTGGACTCTGCAGACATAATGGTATTTTCAGACTCAGGGAGGTCTAAAACGTTGAGTCTCATCAAAATCTTGAAATGGAATTTTTGGAGGATTCCAATACTTTCCCAATACTTCGTATACAAGAAAATCAGCGAGGTTTAAAACATCAAGATTCACCAAATCTCAAATTTTTTGGACAATTACAATACTTTCCCTATACTTCATATACCAAAAAGTAAAAATGTAATGAGGAGGAAATACTTAAAGATCATCATAATCCAGCATTAAATACTTTCAGTATCTCTTTTTGTAAAACGCAAATCCAGTCACTGTGCCCCAACTTATATAAAATACACATGGGCAGCACAGTGGTGCAGTGGTAGCGCTGCTGTTTTGTAGTAAGGAGAGTGGAGTTTGCATGCTCTCCCCGTGTCTGCATGGGTTTCTTCCCACAGTCCAAAGACATGCAAGTTAGCTGTATTGGCAATTCTAAACTGGCCTTAGTGTGTGGTTGGGCATCTGTGTGTTCGCCCTTGCGCCATCCCTGTTTTTGATCCTGCCTGAGATAGGCTGACTGACTGACAGATGGGCAGTGACTTCATGTGTTTTGCACCCAAAGTCCAGAAAGGTACGCAGCTGAATGAAGGGTTGTTGGAGTGCACACGATGCATTACAGGCATGTAAAGCATACCAGCTTCACTTTTCACCATGCACAGAAAATTCTTTTTTATGGAGGAGCATCATGAATCTTAAGTGCTACATGCGATGCACCACGAGCAAAAAAAGCAAAAACATAATAATAATAATGAGGCATGGGGTAGACATTTACAACTTTTAACTTACCTTTGAATATTTACTTAATTTAAATACAAGTATTGAAATGCTAAGTTTGATATAATTTAATAGCTTGATTATGCAACATCAAAAAGTGGTTTGTCTACACAACATAGCTGAATCAGCTTTTTTGTCCTTGGTTCTAAAATCTTAATGGTTTTTTAATAAGAAAATGATTTGAAAGATCTGAATGACTAATTCACAGGTGAAGAAAACAAAATTAGTTACACCTTGTCTGGCAATAAATGCTTGAAAAAACAGAGATGATTAACAATCTCCTAGAGTTTTGTATGTGTTTTTGTGTGACAATGTAATGCATAAAACAAACCATATCACGTAACATTTATTGAGAAACAGAAAAGGTAAAAAAATTACAGCAATACAGAACAAGGTTTTCTTCGAAAACCTGACCTACATTTAAATCATTATTACAGACAAATTACAAGAACTGCTCAAATACTTCACTAGAACTTGAAAATATTTACTTACCTCCCTAACAAGATCTTGTTCAACATTGTGTCTGGCAATGAGTATGCGTCGTTTGAATCGTCGACTTTCAAGTTCTAGATACTGCCGTTGGCGCCGCAGCAGGTTTGCTTGCTCCTCAGTCTGGAAGTGCTGAAGATTCTCCTTCTGCTTAGACAGCCATTCCTGCTTTTCTTTTTTAGGAGTACTCTGGTTCTCATTTAGCTCCTATAAAATCAACACCAATTATAAATTTGATACAATTCAATAAGCATGCAGTCTGATTTTTTAAAACCTATACCAACTGAAAAGAATTTTGCCACGAATGACACATCCCCCATGAATCTCTATCCTGCTCATTTACTATATGTAGATTTTTGCTTATCTTCGTTTTTGGTGTCCAATCCAGTATGTAAGCTGTGCAACTCAGACGTTAGTTATTGTTGTAACACAACAAATCTGAGAAATCATTTATCTCAACATCACCCAAAAATGTTATTTCAGTCGATATCCAAGGAAGTAGAACCTAATCAATCTACACTGAAGACAGCAGGTAGTTCCAAGCTTCCATATAATTCACCTTGTGTCCAAAAAATAAAATCTAAAGCAGTTTTTATCTGTAAAGATAAGAAACCCCCCATTGTTGAGTGCTTCGACAAATGATACAGGTTTTTGAACTGTGGTATGCCACATACCAACCAGAAAGCAAATGAGTGAAGTTACTGTACCTAGGCTTTATAAAGATCTTAAGCAAAGCATTGCAACATCTCTCAGAGTAACCCTAACTTCCAACAGCTGAACATCCAGGGCAGCACATTCCTATGTTACAATGACACATTAAAAACGACTGGGCACCTGTGGCGGATGTGTTGCAGACAAGCACGCTGTAATGTCAGTCACACAGGGAGCAACCTCGCTGCCTATATACAGAGATTTTGAGACAACTTACCATTCAAAAACCTTTCCAGCATTACCAATGCGCTATTCCAACGAATGGTCACATCAACTTCAAATTTGTGTGTTGTCAACACCAATAAAAGTGTTGTTTCTCTTTAAGCAGGTGGCTATCTGTATTGCTACAGTGAAAAAAGTTTGCAACACACATCTCACCCAGCAAAGCAAGCAGGCAATTGCTGAAATTTTCAGTGCAGTCTGTGATACAAAAGTGAGCAAGCATACAAAGCAGCCTACTTGAACTAGATTCGTAATAGCGGCGTTATCAGTCACGCTGGATTGTTCTTTTTCTTTTACATTCATTTAGTGCCATTGTTAACAAGCATTAGCTCTAGATCCTTGTTTTAAAATACTTCCTTTTTGTCTGAGGACTGTGAGGACACATTTGAGACTGAATAATGTGAGTACTACAATTGAACAACTGAGGATATGTGTAACTTGTACAATTATAGAAAGACACGTCTTACCATTGTATCTTTAATTTTGACTAATACAAGATTTTTTTATTTTAAATGTCCAACAGATGAATACATTTGGCTAACAGTTAAGTTGAACAATGTCTACATGGAGATTCATAATAAAGAAATAGATTACTGAATAACATTATTTAAGAAGATTTAATTATTTTATCATAATATTGACAAAAATGATATAAATATTGTATAAAGTAGATGCTATTGCACTGAATTAAAACAAGAAGCCCCCATAACCCCCATAATACGTGTGGACGTTTATGTAGCAATACCTGTGTTAGCAAAATTATGGTGAATTTTGAATGACTGTGGGGCTGTGAAAAAGTGTTTTTTTTTTTTTTGTTTTTTTTTTTTATTTTAAGAGCAATGATATTTTGTTCCACATTTTCTAAATAATGATGTTAAATATTTCTCCTTAATGTCATTCCATGCTTATGCATAGGTTATGAAGTCACTATGTAGAACACCCTCCAAATAAAATGCTACTGAAATTTGTCACATTATATTAATGTACTCTACGCACGGTTAAGTAATCTTTAAAAAAGCCATTTCATATATATCTGAGCATGCAAATTTTGTCAAGATAAAATCAATATCGAATCAGGGCACTGTGAATCAAGTTCAAATCGGGACTTTAGTGCTGATACACAGCCCTTTAATTACGTTTAACATAAACATGTGAATACAAAAATGTTCATATAATCAGAGTAGGAAGTGTATGTCTAATGTCCACTGTTGTAATGATACAGACTTGGTATACGTGCTTCATGCGATACGTTTTTACACAGTCACCAACACATAGTTTGAGCAAGTGTCAAAAGATATTCTGTAATATTTCATATGTTGCTTATGCATGACAGGGTTGAATGCCAGCACCTGATCCACATGATCAGTACCATCCACCATCCATAATGCAAGGAATAGTAACTTCAACAACTCTCCTGACATGTATTGTTCAGAATCCTGCAACTGCAGTATTCTGAACAGTACTTGGGAGGCAGACGTCTTTCTTGCCCTTCCACGTGATTGCAATAATATTGCCTTTCTACCACACAGCTACTGCACCACATTGTAACTTGATGCATTCCCACAAAATGAAGCCACCAGACCTATCACGGCAGTTGGGTCATGCAATGATGCGTGCATCAATTTTTCTCAGAAGTAAAATCCCAAGCAGTTTAGGAGAGGTAAAGAAACTGTCCATTGTCATACAGTAGCCTTGGTCAAACAAAGAATCCATCAGTGACTGCACAGAAGATGTAGTGCTGGTGTACCAACTGTATTTGGTATCCTACTTGGTCCCTCTACGAGAGGGCTTTGAGCTTGCTTCACATAGAACGTAGAGAATTTGACACCCAATTGTGGCAGTTAGGTACATTTTTGCGATGTACCTTTTAAACAAGAGCCTTCCCTTGTAATCCATCAGACTTTCATCAATGCTTAATGTCAGGATTGAGATCATACAACTTCTGTATATTTTTCATTGTTGCCTGATTCCACAGTTTGTTTTGGTATGGGTGACTGGCTTCATTATAGTTGTTATTACTGAAATTCAGGTATTTAATAATGAGTGAAAAATGATACTCATAACTTCACAGAGTTGTCGACAACAATTATTTTGAGGAGCAGTAAATTTTAAAAAAGTAAATGATTTTGTTATTTTCAAACATACTTCTCACGTGAATATTGCTAAAAAAGAATTGTGGGAAACAAATATTTTGTTAAAACAATACACCATCTATCCATTTTCCAAACCCAATTATTCTGAACAGGGTTGCTGGAGCCTAATTCAACAATAACTGAATATAAGGTAAAACACTACTTTGGTAGTCCATCACAGGGCAAAAACACACACACTCAATAGCACACCCAGTTCAGCAAAGCCAATCTACCTAACCAAGCCTTTGGAGCGTGTGAGGAAACCAGAGCACTCAAAGAAAACTTACATACAGATGGGAAAAACATGCTACCTCTACCCTGGGATCACCTGGGGCTTAAAAATAGAGTAGTTCTAATCATTCAAAACAGGAATAGATTCCTAAAGCAGTGTATAACACTGCCAGTGAATATGCTTACCATCTTTAGTAAATTGGAGAAAAAAATTGTATGGGTGTCACCAGAAGATCGCTTAACTTAGGTACCAAACTTGTGATGGCAGTTAATGAATGAAGTAATTCAAAAATTAATTCATGTATGCCATAACAGCGAACATACAATGATGTACTAGGCCACAGAAACTGCATTTAGTGAACACCAATGCCACCACACATTATACATACTCGGAAACATTTCAATTACCCTTCATAACATCCTGAAAATGGTCCCATCCTTGTTATTTTAATTTCAACATTTGAATCTAGTAATGTGGTTCCACCACCTTACAAGCTTGTCCAAATCCATTCCCTCCTCGCTCCCCATTTCTTATATGTTTCTTTGCTTGTTATTCATCTCAGTTTCGGTATTTAACAGATTGTGATATGAGAAATGGAGACTATTTATTATAGATTGTGATATGGGAAGTGGAGACTACTTGTTATATTTTTGTGTCACACAGAGAAAATCCCTCTGTGATGTGGAAACGGCATTGTTTCACATGCTACTGTAATAAAATGTACACTAATAGCAAATGAGATATCACCCAAAACATAATTCACATTTGGAAGAATTCAGCTAATTTCAGTATGCAGTGGCCAAATTTATGCAGTGGCATGTAAAAGTTTGGGCACCCTTGCTTAAAATGTCCGTTACTGCAACAGGTTGAATTTCACACAAAATGGTCTTGGGTCAGCTCACGGAACTGGGTTAAGTGTGGCATAGGTGTTGCCTCTGTCCTTGGGCGAGTGAAGTGAGACGCAACCAGGTGGCATATATGAGCTGAAGAAGCTAACAGTACTTTTTAGGGCAACATCCCAGGGGTCTGGCTTAAAGCGGCTGATTACATTTCTAATTCTAATTCTAATTTTGTGTTTAGGTACAAAATATCAAACTTTTTCAATGCAAAGTACTGTTGGGATTAAGTTATAGCTTCACTACCAATTAAAAATACTGAAATATGTTTGCAATATTTTAACACTGCTCTGGCGGAGAGTGTTCAAAGTTAGACAAATGTTTTCTTTCTTTGAACGTATATAAAAATACCTAAATAAAGATGAGAGCTCTCTTTTACCTTCCAATGTTCTTGCTTCCACCACACCACTCATTGAAAAGACGGGAGTGAATCGTGATATACGTTTAGCTTTTCTTGTTTTTTTCTGTTTTGATTTGTGTTACAGTGCATCCGGAAAGTATTCACAGTGCATCACTTTTCCACATTTTATGTTACAGCCTTATTCCAAAATGAAGAAGAAATAAACACACAACACCCCATAATGACAACGTGAAAAAAGTTTAATTGAGGCTTTTGCAAATTTATTAAAAAGAAAAAAACTGAGAAATAACATGTAAATAAGTATTTACAGCCTTTGCTCAATACTTTGTCGAGGGTGTAATTGCTGCCAAAAGTGCATCAAGTCTTTTTGAATATGATGCCACAAGCTTGGCACACCTATCCTTGGCCAGTTTCGCACATTCCTCTTTGCAGCACCTCTCAAGCTCCATCAGGTTGGATGGGAAGCGTCGGAGCACAGCCATTTTAAGATCTCTCCAGAGATGTTCAATCGGATTCAAGTCTGGGCTCTGGCTGCGCCACTCATGGACATTCACAGAGTTGTCCTGAAGCCACTCCTTTGATATCTTGGCTGTGTGCTTAGGGTCGTTGTCCTGCTGAAAGATGAATCGTCGCCCCAGTCTGAAGTCAAGAGCGCTCTGGAGCAGGTTTTCATCCAGGATGTCTCTGTACATCGCTGCAGTCATCTTTCCCTTTACCCTGACTAGTCTGCCAGTTCCTGCCGCTGAAAAACATCCCCACAGCATGATGCTGCCACCACCATGCTTCACTGTAGGGATGGTATTGGCCTGGTGATGAGCGGTGCCTGGTTTCCTCCAAATGTGATGCCTGGCACTCACACCAAAGAGTTCAATCTTTGACTCATCAGACCAGAGAATTTTGTTTCTCATGGTCTGAGAGTCCTTGAGGTGCCTTTTGACAAACTCCAGGCGGGGTGCGGTGTGCCTTTTACTAAGGAGTGGCTTCCGTCTGGCCACTCTACCATACAGGCCTGATTGGTGGATTGCTGCAGAGATGGTTGTCCTTCTGGAAGGTTCTCCTCTCTCCGCAGAGGACCTCTGGAGCTCTGACAGAGTGACCATTGGGTTCTTGGTCACCTCCCTGACTAAGGCCCTTCTCCCCTGATCACTCAGTTTAGATGGCAGGTCAGCTCTAGGAAGAGTCCTGGTGGTTTCAAACTTCTTCCACTTACAGACGATGGAGGCCACTATGCTCATTGGGACCTTCAAAGCAGCAGAAATTTTTCTGTAACCTTCCTCCAGATGTGTGCCTCGACACAATCCTGTCTCGAAGGTCTACAGACAATTCATTTGACTTCATGCTTGGTTTGTGCTCTGACATGAACTGTCAACTGTGGGACCTTAAATAGACGGGTGTGTGCCTTTCCAAATCATGTCCAATCAACTGAATTTACCACAGGTGGACTCCAATTATGCTGTAGAAACATCTCGAGAATGATCAGGGGAAACAGGATGCACCTGAGCTCAATTTTGAGCTTCATGGCAAAGGCTGTGAATACTTATGTACATATGCTTTCTCAATTTTTTTATTTTTGATAAATTTGCAAAAATCTCAAGGAAACTTTTTTCACGTTGTCTTTATTGGGTGTTGTGTGTAGAATTCTGAGGAAAAAAATGAATTTAATCTGTTTTGGAATAAGGCTGTAACATAACAAAATGTGGAAAAAGTGATGCGCTGTGAATACTTTCAGGATGCACTGTATGTGCTGTATTTTTTGTTTTCATTTTTGCATATTCAATTTGTTTCTTGCATTTCCAGTTTGTGTATTACAATTTGCTTTTGTGTTTTTTCATTTATGTTTGTGTTTCCAATTTGTTTATGCTTGATTTGCTCTTCAGGACTACTATATTCCCCTTAGCTTCATGGTATAAGTAGTGACAGCACTAAATGACATTATCTGGAGGACCACCTTGTGGAGAGATGTGCATAATTATGTCTTTAGGCTGACTGAGAGCCACTGCTATATTTCAACAAAGGATGGTATTCTTTCTTGGAGTATTAGTGCAAATTCCAGTAATGCTGAAGTTTCAACTACATGATGGTTTCATAAACAAACTACTAACAATTACCATTCGATAACATATCACACTCAAGACATTTTACAAATAAATTATGAAAAAAAAAGCCTAATATTTACGAACGGAATGTCATTCATCTTGCAATCACATGCTGTGGGAATCCTACCACTTATGACTTCTCGCCTTTCTAACTTATTCTGTTCTCACAAAAGCTATTATAGCTTTTTTAAAAACAAAGAATAAGGCATTTTAAGAATATGCATTGGACAGAAAATTTTCCATTAGATCAAGTAGGATATTGGTACGATATGGTCATTCTCTACTTTACAAAAGTTTTCATGTGCATTTTATTGTGTCAAAATATTACCATCTATAGGTCATATGTACAGTACACTCTGATTTAAATGCTGAAAATTTAAATTCAGTTTTAACAATGCACAGGCCATTTACTTTCCAGTATAGGCCTACAGTATTCCTTCAGGATCAAGAACCTATAATTATACTGTGGACTGGTCATTTGATGTTCCCACCTCTCACTTAAATTTTACTTACACCACCTTAAAGCATGAGCTGAACTATTTTATGACCACCATATTTAAATGACACTTTATTTTAAACAATATTCTCTTGCAATCAAAATTATGTCACCTGCTTGTAATGTTTCTTTAGAGGACAGAAGAGTCAGAGAGTCTAGTAACATAGCTAAAATTGTTCTTATTTTATAAAAGAGCAAGCTTCACACAAGCCTAGTCAAGACTTGTCATCTGTTGATCATTTTGTAGTACCTTTGTTTCATACTACAGAACACCTGTCTTGGTTACATCATGATACTTCTCTCTCCCTCTTGTAGGTGAACCAAATGTTGATGCGTTATCCATTTAAGAACAGTCTTTTTGAATTGTGGGGCACTTATATGGACTGTTCCTTTCACCCACGCCAACATTCTCCACTTATGTAACTAATTCACTACAACAAGCCTCTCTGATTTGTAAGTTTACTACATGCTAACAACTTAGTTTTCCTGAATGACAGGGGTTCCTCTTTTTGGAGACCTCCTTCTTTTGAAATACATAAAAATCTAGATGTACAAAGCTGACAGAGGTCTGTCTACACATACTCAAGGCTGTTTTTTTGCCAAAGGTGCATCTAGTAAATACTGACTTACAGTGGATGAATACTTATGCAATCATTTGTTTTTTATATATGTAATTAATTGAGACAAAAATCTGTTTTCACATTAACATTAAATGATTTTTTCGGTTGATCAGTGGCAAAACACACAAATTAAAATCCACTGTGATTTAATTTTGTATGAAATTTTTCTGAAATCTTCCAAGACAAGAAAAGTTTTTATAAGCACTCTAAATTAGATATATGCAAACCTTTAAATATAATCTGGTGCATTTCCATTTAAAATCTTAAAATGCATCACTCATAGAGTACAATTGTTTACAATGTTTTAACTTTTCACAAAGGGCACAGGCTGGTAAAATGGGGTTCACAGAGTAGTAAAGGAAGCCAGTGGTTATGACTACATTTATAACCTTGCAGTATCAGTTATACTCCTTAGTCAATTAACTATTCTTTCTGTGATATAATAGTCACAGTAATATTTATTACTGGATGGCATAGTGGTAAAGGAGTTGAACTTAAGAAATGCTACACCTTGGGTCCAAATCACACATTCTGTTGTTTTCTGTAAGGAGTTTACATGTTCTCCTCCTAGCGGAGTGTATTTTACACATTAATCATCAAAGATGTGCATCTTATTGGTGATTCCAGATTGACCTTCTCTGAACGTCAAAGTGTGTGAAAGAGTCAACCTTGTTATAGGTTGGTTCCTCTGTTGCATCCACTGATGGTGTGATAATCTCTGGCTCTAATGGGACCCTGAGATTTATTAGGAAAGTCTGAAAAAATTGTGTAAATATTCATCACAAATCTAATTAAATGGCATCATTCAAGAGTAAGATGCTTAAAAAAAATCAATTAATGTGCTAGTATTAAATATAATCAAAAATATACCTCCTTCAACTGTTCTTTCCGAAGCTTGTACTCTCTCTTCTGTGACTCCAGAAAACTGTTCAGTTCCTTCTTTTGCTGGGCCTGAATGTGCTGTTGGAATTTCTTCTCATCATTGGCAAATGTCTTTGCCTATCCATTCAAACATGACACAAGCATAATTAATAAATGAATGCAGAATTAATAATATCAGATATCTAAAAAAATAATAAATAGCTGGGTAAAGAGGACAGAGATATTAAAATTTCTACAAAATCATAACCTAACTCACTTTAGGATGCAGTATATTGTCATGTACACAGGCAAACACACTTTGAAAATAAAAAATATACTGACCAATAATGACTCAAATATTAGCCAGAAACATGTATTAAACCTATACCTATTGTGCTACTATTCATGTTTAAAAGTAACTACGTCTGCCTTCATTTTACAAAACGACTAATGGTTTTTATATGATTAAATGTCAAGTTCTACAAGGAAGTGCACCTAATAAACAGAAAATACTCTGATTATTTTACTGCTACTAATGATATTAATGTTATTTTATATACTGATTCTTAAATTATCTACTTTTTAGCCATTCTAGATACTACTTTTTTGGCTAATTTGTAATCCTTTCAGAAAACATGTTTTTACTATGTCATTATAGGGTATTGAAGGTGAACTAATAGTCAAAAACAGCAAAATTACCGATTTAAAATAAAATCTACAACACAATTAAGTATGCAGAAAGTGAAAGGGTCTGAATACAATTTATATAAGACCATTTCTGCCTGTCTGGTACGTACACTCTTGGGCATATTTAGTGTGAATGTTTGCAAACCATCACCAGATGGTGTATATTCTGAATGAGAACACTTGAAAGAAGTGGTCCCTGGCTGGGCTGCTTGGAGAAAACCTGGTGTGTATTGGTAACAGTGCACACAACAGTGTTGGTGGCAAAAGAATTATGCTTTAAAACAGATCAGTGGCATCACACACAAATCCAGTTTGCAGATGTACTGCAGAAAGGCAGGATAAACTCTATAGCCAAGGTGAAGGCAACGGCTAGAGCACCTTGAAATCAAATGTTGGAGGTTGGGCTTTAAACACAATTCTGAAAAAAAGAATCTGCTATGAAACCCATGAAAAAGAACAGATCATTACAATCTGGAAACAGATGTAATTCAGGAGAACTGCTGGACTAGTCAAATTCATCCTCGAAAAAAGGCCCCATGCACTTTACTACAGTTGTAATAAGAAAACACATTCAGGACAAGGTTCACAGTGAGTAATAGATTCCGTTCACTGATTTGTATCCAGAGATGTACAAGCCTGGTTGTTATTCACTCCTGGGATACATAAAGTAGCAAATGAACAGTCAGTTCTTGAAGGTGATACGCTGGAACAATATAAAATGATCAAGCATTCGGTGTAAAATATTGCCAAATCAATATGCGGACAACAATACAAATTTCCATACCGGATCAATCAACCCCGGGTTAACAACAACCACCACCAGTACTGTTAGTGAACAGGGTGCTGGCAGAAATTGGGCTAGTGTTGGCCAAAGAAGGAGAAGAAGAGTGGGGAGACATGTCCGGAGGCAGGAGGAGAGGAGGAAGGTAAAGAGAGTGGAACTAAGGGTATGAACTTTCAATGTTGGCAGTATGACTGGTAAGGGGAGAGAGTTAGCAGATATGATGGAGAGAAGGAAGGTTGATATATTGTGCGTACAAGAGACTAAATGGAAGTGGAGTAAGGTCAGGTGGATCGGAGGTGGATTCAAATTGTTCTATCATGGTGTGGATAGGAGGAGAAATGGAGTAGAGGTTATTCTAAAGGAACAGTATGTCAAGAGTGTTCTGGAGGTGAAAAGAGTGTCAGACAGAGTAACGATTATGAAGCTGGAAATTGGAGGTTTGATGATGAATGTTGTTAGTGCATATGCCCCGCTAGTAGGGTGTGCAATGGATGAGAAAGAAGATTTTTGGAGTCAGTTGGATGAAGTGATAAACAGTGCACCCAAAGGACAGAAAGTGGTGATTGAAGCGGAATTTAATGGACATATTGGTGAAGGGAACAGAGGAGACGAGGAGGTGATGGGTAGGTATGGTGTCAAGGAGAGGAATGAAGAAGGTCAGAGGATAGTGGATTTTGCCAAAAGGATGGACATGGCTGTGGTGAATACATATTTTAAGAAGAGGGAGGAACATAGGGTGATGTACAAGAGTGGAGGAATATGCACACAGGTAGATTACATCCTATGCAGAAAAGTCAATCTGAAGGAGATTGAAGACTGCAAAGTGGTGACAGGGGAAAGTGTAGTTAAGCAGTATAAGATGGTGGTCTGTAGGATGACGTTGGAGATCAAGAAGAGGAAGAGAGTGAGGGCAGAGCCAAAGATCAAATGGTGGAAGTTGAAAAAGGAAGACTGCAAGGTTGAGTTTAGGGAGAATGTGAGACAGGCACTGGGTGGTAGTGAAGAGTCACCAGACAGCTGGGCAACTGCAGCAGATGTAGTAAGGGTGACAGCAGCAAGGGTGCTTGGCGTGACATCTGGACAGCGGAAGGAGGAAAAGGAAACTTGGTGGTGGAATGGGGAAGTACAGGAGAATATACAGAGGAAGAGGATGGCAAAGAAGAAGTGGGATAGTCAGAGATGCAGAAAGTAGACAAGAGTACAAGGAGATAAGGCGCAAGGTGAAGAAAGAGGTGTCGAAGGCTAAAGAAAAGCATATGATGAGTTGTATGAGAGGTTGGACACTAAGGAGGGAGAAAAAGACCTGTACCGACTGGCTAGGCAGAGGGACCGAGCAGGGAAAGATGTGCAGCAGGTTAGGGTAATAAAGGATAAAGATGGAAACGTACTCACAAGCAAGGAGAGTGTGTTGAACAGATGGAAAGAGTACTTTGAGTGGCTAATGAATGAAGAGAACGAGAGAGAGAAGAGGTTGGATGATGTAGAAACAGTGAATCAGAAAGTGCAACGGACTAGCAAGGAGGAATTAAGGACAGCTATGAAGAGGATGAAGAATGGTAAATCCGTTGGTCCAGATGACATACCTGTGGAAGCACTGGGATGTTTTGGAGAGATGGCAGTGGAATTTTAACCAGATTGTTTAATGGAATCTTGGATAGTGACAGGATGTCCGAGTAGTGGAGAAGAAGTGCACTGGTGCCGATATTTAACAATAAGGGGGATGTGCAGGACTGTAGTAACTACATGGGGATAAAATTGATGAGCCACAGCATGAAGTTATGGGAAAGAGTAGTGGAAGCTCGGTTAAGAAGTGAGGTGATGATTAGTGGCACTGACCAGAATGCAGGAGGCAGAGCTGGAGGTGGCAAGAGTTAAAGATGCTAAGATTTGCAGTGGGTGTGGTGAGGATGGACAGGATTAGAAATGAGGACATTAAAGGGCGTTGGATGGTTGACAGACTAAGTCAGAGAGGCGAGATTGTGTTGGTTTGTACATGTGCAGAGGAGAGATGCTGAATATATTGGGAGAAGGATGCTAAGGATAGAGCTGCCAGGCAAGAGAAAAAGAAGAAGGCCTAAGAGAAGGTTTATGGATGTGGTGAGAGAGGACATGCAGGTGATGGGTATAACAGAACAAGATGCAGAGGACAGAAAGATATGGAAGAAGATGATCCACTGTGGCAACTCCTAACGGGAGCAGCCAAAAGAAGATGATCAAGCATAAATATGTGTGACTCTAACAAGAGCCAAATAGTGGTGGCTAGACGACTGGGTCAGAGCATCTCTAAAATGGCAGGTCTTGTGGTGTGTTCCCATTATGCAGTGGTTAGCACCTACCATAAATGGTCCAAGGAAAGCAACCAGTGACAATGCCATGGGCGCAGAAGGCTCTAAACTAATCCCTGAGAAGAGGTACTGTAACACAAATTGTTTAAAAAAAAAAAAAACGCTTAATGAGAGAAAGGCGTCAGAACACATAGTGAATCACAGCTTGTTGCAGACAGGAATGCATAGTCAAAGACTGGTCAAAGTGTCCATGCTGATCCCTGTCCACAGCCAAAAGTGGTGACAATGTTCATGTATACATTGCAATGGAAGAAGGTGGCCTAGTTTGACTAATCATTTATTCTTTTAGATCATGTGAATGGCTACCCCCTTTTATGTGTCGTTTACCTAGGAGGACATGGCAGCAGGATTCACTAGGGAATAAGGTAAGCCATGGACTACCTAAAGATTTCTGTAGACCGCGTACACCCTTTCCTGGCAGTGTACTTACTCCCTGATGGCAATTGCTTTTTGTAGCAGGATAATGCACCTGCCACACTGCAAAAAGTGTTGAAGAATGGGATGAGGAACATGACAAAGAATTCAAGGTGTTGGCATGGCCTCCAAATGTCCCAGATCTCAATCTGAACGCGTATGTGTGGAAAAACAAGTTTGATCCTTGGAGGCCCCACCTCATAACTTACAGGACTTGAAGGATCTGCTACTAATTTGTTCCAGATACCACAGGACACCTCCAGAGGTCTTGTGTATCTTTGCCTCAACAAACAATATTAGGCAGGTCGTATGAAATATTGTGGCTGAGTAGTGCATAAAGATCCACCTCATGTCTTTAGATATCAACAGAAGGTTACACAAGACCCTCAATACATCGATCCTGACATATGGCTCCAAAGCTTAGACCATTTCTAAGAAAGATGAGCAAAACTTCCAAAGCACATAGAATCCATTACCTAAGACAGAGTCTTGGAGGCACAGAACCTATCTAACCAACCAATCAGGAGCTATACTGTTTAGGTAAATATATTGTTAAGGTGATAAAACCAGGCACACTGTGCTGGACTGGTCATATGTCTAAGTTTAGTTAGAATGATATGCCTAAAAAGCTTCTGCTAGAACAATATGGATGCAGGGAAGTCTATAGAGGCAAGGCTTTGCTGGACTGACACCAGGAAAAGAAGCAAGGAGCCTGCTCTGTGACCAGAACTGAAGGGCAATTGAGGAGGTCAGGACCAACTAGCAGGTTGAAGCACCAATGATGACGATAACTGATCATAACATCCAACATTAGCATTACTATTGAGAATCATATGCCAAATTAAACACAACTAAGGCAACATATGATAGCAGCAACTGCTGCTATCAAGCTTCTATCCAATAACATGGCTCCGGAATGGGACAATATTCCCACAGAGCTCCTTAAGCCTTCTGAAACTACTGTGGAAGCTATAACAAAGTTATGCCAACAGATATGTTTGCGAAAGCTGGACATTAAAGAAATAGGACAGCTGACGAATTGATACATTAGAAATGTGGTGTTGAAGACCGATTTTATCAATACCATGGACAGCCAGAAGGACAAACAAATCAGTCATGGAACAGATCAAGCCGGCAATGTCACTCAAAGCATGGATTACAAAACTACAGCTCGCCTACTTTGGACATACCACCCGAAGACAAATCACTGGAAAAAGATATCATGATTGGCATAACAGAGGGAACAAGGTGAGGAGGAAAGCCGGCAATGTGATGGCTTGACACCATTACAGCAATGACAAGAAGGATTTTGGGCGAACTTAATCATCTAACACAAGATTGAGCTTTCTAAAGATTGTTAATCCATCAAGTCTCTATGGTTCAGGATCGAGCTGACAGCCTTTAACTAAGGCAACAGACAAACTGAAACATTAAACAAAAAAAAACCAAAAAAAAAAAACCAGAAAACCAGAAAAAAATAAATAAAAATAAATTGTGTAAATAGAATTCCAGTAAAGGCTACATTGGTCTTCCAGGACCAAAGATTGTGAACCCCATTACATACTTGTTTCTCTCTGTCTGACAGTTGAAGGGATTGGTACTTTACTTATTTTACCAGTCTATTTTATTTCCATTTCTGATTTCCTTTATGAGGTTATAGTGTATATACCATCTATTGCAATGAAAAATCTATGCATTTTAATACACAGAATAAACATCGCGAACTGGGAACATAAAAATTACACCTTATGTGAGCGAGTCATAGGTATTGTGAGTTGTGGTTACACACTGACAGGGTTTAGGATGTCATTTTCACTTGGATTTAAGCAACATAAGAATAGTCCACCGTTTACAGTGGACTGGGGAAGTGAGTTCTAATATATACCCTGACTAGCTCTGAGAAAGAAAGCAAAATTTTAAATCTGATAGGCCGGAATGTAATGGTATCCACTAGTACAACATTATAAGTCAATAGTGAACAAGAATGATGAGAAGACATGGCACATTTTGCAAAAGTAGCTGGAGTGCACAAGGGAGAAAAAGTTAGAAGTAGCTTTTGTAATATAATACGGTACATCTTTCTCCATAGTTGCTTGATGCTTTTTGACTAGTTTTTCCATTTCAGCTGCAAAGTTGTTGCGTTGAGTTTCAAGCTCCTTGTCTAATCGCAGCCTGTGCTCATCCATTTCTGCCTTAAGTTTATTCTCTAATGCCATTAGGTGTTTTTGGTGCTGTCTCCTCATACGCTTGTATCCAGACATCTGTTCTCGCAGCTCTGAATCCTGTTCATGCTCCTGTATTTGGCGAGTGACCTGTGCAAAAAGAAGATTATATATTTATTTTTCACCAATACAATTCCTTTCATTTATAAAACTGAAAAGATTATTTTTCCACTTAAAATGTGACTTGAGCATACAATTATAAAACTAGTATCTCAGAAAATGTAATGTCTCTAACAAAAATAGTGCAGCTACTTGACAAGGGGCAGCAAAAAACAGAAAATGTTCTACTTTAATACTCTACTATCATTTAACATTAATTGTGAATTATATGGTGACAGGTTGTTTAGATTTACCCAGTAATTAGAAATGAGTAGCAAATGTGTATGACAACCTGAGCCAAAGAAGGATTGAGAAGTTGAAACCCTGAAAATATAAATGTATATATACTGTAAAAATGAAAAGTCCAAAGAGTTTATCTACAGTTAATTTTATTTAATCCCTCAACCACCAAGATTTACTTAGGCAAATTAATTGCCTGATTTAATGATTACATTTAATAATGTATTTTTCTAAACTCTGGTGTACTTTGCTTCAGTAATCAATGTGGTTAAATTAACATGTTGAAAAACTGGAAACAATGAGGGAATAAAATGGAGCATGCTAGATACAGCCATGGCCAAAAACATTGGCACCTTTTACTTTAGAAAATGTTCTTCTCACAGAAAAATGTTGCAATGATAAATGCTTCGGTATTCACATGTTTATTTCTTTTGTTTGCATTCTAACAACACAAAAAAGCAGAGAAAAAAATCTAAACTGATATCATTCCACATAGAAATACAGATATTAGGCTCTGGATGTTAAACATAAACAAAAAAAAACAACATTTATATAATGTCAATAACCTGTAACTGATTAATAAAGAATATAATTTACATATTTATAAAAGGATATCTCACTAAATATTTTAAACATATTCATGTCAAACATGATGAAGAGATGAATGCTTGCTTCTCTGGATGTCAAGTTTCACATGTATTGTTACTAATCCAAACTGCAAATTAAAACAATATTTAAAAAAAGAACCACTTTGAAACATTTACCCCTATAACTCATTACTCGTAACTAATGCGTCCTATACAATATCTTCTAATATATACTGATAATTAATAACAGTATGTTACAGAATGCCTATATCAGCAAGGACTACAAAAAACTATGTAATTGTAATGTGCATGCTGAAATAATTAAAAGAAAATTACAGGCACAGCACTGTGATTGTTGAATCTTGATCAGGTGAGAAGTTTAGTAGTTAAGCACAATGAAGTCTCAAGCGTCAAAAATTAAGCCTTTTAAATTTTTGATTTTTAGATGTGTTGGAAAAAAACACAAAACCAACCATTCTCATCATTAGGGCTGGGTATCAGCACTGATGTCCCAATTTGATTCAATATTGATTTTATCCTATGTTAGTGTGCACTGATATATGTGAAGTGGTTGCTTTTTTTTTAGAAATTACTTAATATAAGGTGACAAATTTCAGTAATACTTTATTTGAAGTGTGTCTACATAGTGACTTCATAACATATGCATAAGCATGGAATGACATTTAAGAAGAAATACTTGATTAGTAATGAACAGTTAACATTAGTATTTTAAAAATGTGAGCAAAATATCATTGTTCTTTAAAAAAAAAAATAAAATAAACTTTGCACGGCACTCATTCAAAATTCACCATAATTTAATTAACAAAATGATTGCCACATCAGAGTTCACATATATTAGTAGAGGAGGGCCAACTCCATAATACAATGCAATGGAATGTCACTATTAGATTAAAACATCTATATTATCTTGTGAATAATATTACTATAAAATAATCAAATATTGCTTCTTAAATAATAAATGTTATTCAAAAACCTATTCATGTGTTATGAATCTCCATGTAGACATCCTTCAACTAAAGTGTTAGCCAAATGTATTCCTCTATTGGACATTTAAAATAATCTTGAATTAGTTGAAATTAAACATACAAGACTCATGTCTTTCTGTAATTCTTCAGTTGCTCACTTGTAGCAGTCACATTAATCAGTCTCGAAAATGTGTTCTCATAGTCCCCAGGCAAAAAAGAAGCATTTTCAAACTAGGATCTACAGCTGATGTTTGTTGACAGTGGCACTGAATGAATGTAATGTAAAAGAAAAAGAGCTATCCATCTGTGACAGTGCAGGTGGGCTGCATGCTCCCTCTTTGTTTTTGGGAGGCTCTTGAACCTGACACTGCCAATAACATAACCGGATGAGGACAAAACATACACGAAGCAAGGGGATGATGAAAAGGTGAACAGTACCTTTATTAAAAGCAATTCAACAAAAACAAGTGTTCAGAAAGTGTAGTGCTCTAAATGTCAATAAATAATCCATAAAATGAACATGTCTAGTGAGGTTAAAATCCAATAAATGCATCCAATAAAACAAGGTTAAAACAACGCAGTTCAGGAAACTAATTTAAAATCCCACAAATCCTGGTACCTTCCTTTAAAACTGACACCTCTCCAGCTTATCCTATTCGGACCTTTAGCCCGGACACAAATCGACCAACAGCTGCAGACAACCAAATTGTATCTGACCTCTGTCCCCATCACAAACCTCATGATGTCCGCGGGCAACCCTGAGCACAGCTCTGCCCAAACCGCTGCCAATCCTGGTTAAACCCAGCACAGGCACGTTGTACTTCCACCCCTGTCATTCGCTCCACCCGGCGAAAGTACCTCTGGAGCTTAATGGTTGCTGCCAAGTTGCTCAACAGGAGCATCCCACAGCCCCCTCCTGAGCAATGGCCAAAAGCTCCTCCTTGAAGCTTCTGCACCTGCTTCCATTCATTACACTGGCTTCTTTTCTCTCTCTTCTGCCTGCTTTTTCTTGTGTCCTTTAACTTCTGCTCTCATTTTCCCCCACTTTCTCTAGTGCCAGCTTGTTCTTATAAGGCTCCATGAGCACAGCGACTCAATCACACACTGCAGGAAGCTGATGAAGCAATTAAGAAAGACTGCACCTTTACGTGCAGGTGTGTATAGCCCCAATTACCTTATCAACTCTCCACAGCCACTGGAGCACGCACATGGAGAAAGAGCCAGCCAACTGATTATTTATTAAAACAGCCATTCTTTTGGAGCTGCAGTCCTGCTATACAACACCATCATGACTGATAACTACACTATAATGAAGCTACTGCAGGTCGGCTACTTTGAGCACATGCTCACTTTTATATTGCATGCTGCACTGAAAATTCCATGGTACTTGTAAAAGATGTTACCTTTCTTTACACTTAGACATTTACATCAACATGTCATTTGAACCATTTTTTAAATTTAGTTTTATTCTTGGATTCTTGAATAAAGCTTAATTTGAACAATATTTTTATTCAGTTTTATTCTTGGATTCTTGAATAAAAAAAGCGCCGTCTCGGATTAGCGCATATAAATCGCTCCTGCAAGCGAATTATGATTCTTAGCACAATGAGAGGTCTCAAAATCAACCGAAATATGCCGGAATGTTCAAGCAAATTATAGAAAAAGAGAGATCTAAATCTTTTAAGTAGTTCTCTTGTTGGCTAACTAAGCACAGTTTAGGTTATGCCTCGAGGCAGATGCGTGAGTGAGGAAGGCCCCACCCCACTCCCCGATGAGTCTTTCACGAATTTGAGCTAATAAATCGGTACCGCAAGAAAACTATGATACTTAGTGCGATGAGAAAGTCACAAAATCAACAGAATATTCAGCAAATTATAGAAAAAAACCCGATCTTAATCTGTTAAGTAGTTCTCTCATGAAAAGCAGACAGACATACAAATGGGTCTAAAAAAACTAAGAAATTTTGCACTTGGACCAGGAATTTTTCAAAACTGTTTCTTAGCGAGCACCTATGGGCCAAAGGTAACCTACATTCCAAGCATACTTGTTTTGTTACATGTTTTGTGAAAGTCTTTATTGGATATTTGGGCTTCTGTCTTAACACATCATACACTTCACATCAAAATGATGTCATTATTACTATAACATATGAGATGCATATATTTAGTAATTTAACTACAGAGTGAAATTTTGTTCATTACATACTATAGTCCTAAATCGCACCTATTTACTTTTTCTCACCATGCTTCATGTCAAAAGGATAAAACTACCATTACTGATGGTACAATAAACAAAAATCCTTGAAAAATGCATTGACATGCTTTGGCTATTGTTTAATCCCAGTTGTAAACCTCTTATACACTTCTTAAACCCTACAGCATAAAAGGACTGGTGCTAAAACCTTTTCTCATTTTGTGCATTGCTCATTTGGAACTCATTCTTTCACGGCATTTCTGTACAGGTAATGTCTAAATCTTCCATGTCATTTCTTTCAATGTCCGGGTTTGATATCAAATCTCTAATTATGTGTCTGCCATGTCTCCACAATAATATTTTTCAGTGTCACCTTTTATCTAACATTTCTCCCTCTACTTTCTGTTATTACTGATGTAGGCAAAATCATCATCTTGCCTTACCTGTTGTGATCCTGAATAGGTTCTATTTGCATTCAATATCTATTCACTGATTACTGCTGATAGTCTCTTTCTTCACTAAAGCTAAAGATTTATCTCTTCCCTATTAACTGTGAAATTCAACTTCCTAATCAGGATGGCGTTTTCACTAAAGTTGGATAAATGCATCTTTCCATCAGCACGCATCTCAAATATTTTTTTGGCAAAATAAAACCTTTACAACCTTTTGTACCTTTTGCTGAGGTAGAAATACACACAATAAATACAAAAACCCACACTAAATAGACATGTTTAAATAAAATGAACCGTAATACACAACAGTCTATTGAACAGCAAACAACTTTAAACAATAAATAACTAAATTAATAGTTCTGTTCTACTGAAATACTGTACAACAAATAAATAAAAACAATAAATCAATAGTACACTTTAATACTTTGTCTTATAAATGCAAGCAGTGCAAATTACAAACGTTGATGCTTCTAGAATTTTTGCTACGACAACTAGCATTTCAACACTTTCTCATAAACTGTGAACTCATTTGGGAGACAGCACACTACATCATCTGAAACTGTGCGAGTCTGCAGATTTTGGCTTTTCTTTTCCCCCTGTATGAGTTAACAGTCCTATTCAGATTAGTTTTGCTTTTCCTTGATGGTGGTTTGGTGCTTGAAAAGAGTGTTTGCTGAACTTGGGTTTCAACTTCAAGCAAATTAAGTGTTATTTAACATTTGCTTGACTTCATCTTTTAAGGTAAAAAAACCCCAAAAAACTGCCTTTAAACCTTTGGTTAAGAAATGTTGACGTGTTGGGAAGCAGCTGTAGATGGTGGTCCTCATACCTCTGTCTCAGGTAATTTTTAATAATTTTTTTAAGATGCTGTCTCAAGATATTATCATCCTGATCAGCTATCAAATGAGAAAAAAATCTTCCATGTTAATGGTGCAACAGAGGAGAAGATGGTGTGTTTTGTTTTTTTTTTTAACCACTGGGCCGCAGTGAAAGAGCTTAACGGACTTAAAACATCTCTTACAGCCTCAAGAACTGTAATATTAGAGACTTCTGGCATGGGGTGCCATTTGTTCTGGTTGTCTGCTAGAACTGAGCAGACAGCTTGCTGGAGTTCTAAAAATCTCTTCACCATTTCATGTGGTGAATCACAGCATGTCAGCTCATCATGAATAAGTTTGTATTCAGGTATCTATAAGTATTTTTGTTTCATTTTCAGGAGACCTGCTAAAAGCAGACACTTTTCCTTTGTCTTGAGAAGACTGCAGACAAAGAAGGTATGTCTAGGCCTGTGTGAGCTACTAGGTGCAAACTGTGCCCAAAGCAGGAGATGCATGCAAGATCACCTTGAAATATGTTTTGTTCAACAAGGCATTATCAGTTGTGATCCCAGCAATTTTTGTTATGTCCAGCTGCAATTCACCCTGAATTACCTTCTCTAAGGCTTCCCTTAAGCTTTTTCCTGTGTTCTCAGAGTTAAGCCCAAGACAGCCCTGTGGTATAGTGGGTCCACAGCTCACTGAGCAAAGGCCATTTTTAAATAATCACCGCACCCGAGGCGGCTTCGTGAGGGGGCGATGTTGTAGCGAGCCGCGGGGCAGTCGTCGATGTGGGTGTTTCTCACCGTGTGCACAGGTGAGGAACTGCCCACATTGGTGATTGCTCCCGTGGCTAATGCTACAGCTGTGATGGCCCCTCACGTTTTAAAAGAAGCGCGAGTCGGTTTTGTGGGAGGTGAAAGGAAACGATCGGAGAGAAAAAGGAAAGGAAAGAGGACGGAGGTTACAGGGAGCGAGGAAGCATGCGGTGCAAGAGAGACGGACAGGCGGTGTGTGCGTGTGGTGAGCGCACAATCTAGGGCAGCTGTAAGGAAGCTGGGTGTTAGGCCAACACCCAGGCGTTTGAGTTGGATGTTGCTCCCGCTGAGCGATCAGGTAGCGGGAGTGACCAAGGGAAGGCGACTGGCCGCAGAGAGGCCATGGAAAGGCAGCGGAAGTCGGGAGACTTGGTGCTGGAATCCCCAACGTGGGCAACCTGGCCGTTGTGGGAAACCAAGTTCTCGGAGACTGGGATGAGTGCCAACTGAAGCCAGGGATCAGGAGGTCTCCAGTCTCGTGTGAGTGTTACAGGAGGGCAGCTGCAGAGAGCGTCTTGCCTGCTGCTAAGCCCTAACAGGATAAGCAGGTGAGACGCTAATAGAAACGATGCACCGGATTTGTTATTGTTTTAAAGATTGCTTCCTAAAGAAGATTTTACCTCTCGTTTTAAAGGATTGTTTTTTCTATTGTTATTTTAACCTCCACGTTTTACCTTTTATGGATTTATTTAATGAAGAATTTGAATGGACTGCACTATTTATTTATGAACACTGTTTGTTTTGTTGGATTTTTTATAAAAGCACTTTCGCACTTTTTACCTTCCCCTTGCTGGAATTATTTGCCTCCACTGACTAGCTCACTCGGTTTCATTATCGACGGTGTTGGGTTCAAGGGTTCCCAAACAGCCAAGGGAGCGTGGAGCCAGAACCCACATCGTCACAAGCCCAAACACCAACTTTGTTTCAAGATTGTGTTAATAAACTTGACCGATACTGCCATGTTTGTTGAAGCAAGTTGTGGTTGATAAGTAAGGCTTCTGTGTATGGCAATTAATTTAATTTTTATTTCCTCATAAACTGCAGGGATTTCAGAGTATATGAAATAATTTCTTGAAGGAAGAAAATATCTGTTATTTAGTTGTTGCACAAGTTGCTGAACTCCAGGTTTTTCAACAGTATATACAGGTACTTGATACCCTGCATATGTATTATGCAACTGCCCTGTTTAACCTCTCAGCCTCTGGTGATTTTTATGTTATACTTTTCATGTTGTGCAACATAGCTGGTGATGTATGTTGTGATTGTGAAGAACCTTTCTCCTCTTCTTTCTGACAATAGGAAAAACCATTTAGATATGTTATATTTGAAACATTATTTTAAGAAAATTTATGTTACCTATTAAAAAAAAGGTGTTATATCAATCAAAACAAACAATATTAAATAACATATAGCCATTGTAATAACATTCAAAACCATTAAATTATTACTATAAATTACTATATAGCATTTCATTTTAACTCTTTGAAGGCTAATTTTTTTTTCCCCGTTTTAGCTCAAGGCTGAATAGATTTTCTTAAAAACTCAGTTTTCTAAAAAGTACACAAAGCAATGGTTTTACACATAAATCAACATAAAACATCTGTTGCTACGTGCCGTGGCAGCTGTTGCCACTTGCTCACCATCTCTGGCAGCAGGTGCAGCGCAGCTGGTAGGCAATAGCAGCAATCACAGTGCAATACAATTATTTTTTACTCATCTACTTATAAAGTAGATAGGAACAGAGCACGTATTAATCACTTTTATATGCCTTTTATATGTTGTGTTACAACCAAAAGATTTCTAACAATGGCATGACTCTAAACGTTTACAACACCAATCTACATGATCTCAAAAGATTGTATGGAACTGAATGTAACCAGCAGGCAAAAATAATTTCAGATTGTTGTTTTAATCTGGGGAAAGCTTAAAAAACTATATAAACAAAAGGCACTTCAAATCTTTACTTCAAACACAGCAGGCACATACATATATTTCCTTAATTAAAAATATAACTTTCTCTTGAAACTTCATTGAGAACATAATGACACTCCTCACTCCATTTGAACAGCTGACAAAAGAAATTTGACAATCTGAAACCTTGGCTCCTACCGTTATTCCCTCAGTTAATGCAATAAGACGACTTAACTAAGAGCGCTAATAATGACTTCAGATTCAAAACCAGTTAAAGTGATCTTTTGGACGCTGTAAACAATCATTTCGTTGAGATTTACACAGAACCAATGTACTGTGTTCCCACTATTGTAAATCCAAGATGCAATGACTGATATTTTGATGCAGCGGTAAACCACTGGCACTCGAAATGCTACAGGCTCAGTTGGAACTTGCGTCGAGCTACATACAAACAAGTGACTCACAGGTACACCACAGAAAAAGGCCAAGATAAATGAAATTCTTGAAGAGAACACATGGACACCTTGGGTAACAGCCAGATGGCAACAGAAGTGAGAGGAGAAAAAAAAAAAAAGGTAAACAGCATTGGGAAGATCTTTACAGCATTATTATAAGTAATAACTACAACTGTAAGATAAAATACCACAATTCTAAAATGATTCAAATGTATAAAAAAGTATTGGAAGGCAAGAAAAAAAAACAATAAAAATATTGCAATCAAATGTAAAAGAACGGTTGTTGGTTTTACTTCACATTAACTATAACACTGTGTTATTTAAGACATACTGTGCAATATTGTGGGATTTTATACAAATGGTTTTCCTCATAACCTTTTAGGATCAGACAGTACGTATTTATAAATTGTATTGTAAACTGTATTGTGCTTAGTTATTAGTTAAACTGTCAGCATCCTCTGTGTTAAACAAAACCTTTTTAAAGACCACTAGTTTTCATCTAACAACTGAGCTAACTATAGCCTATGCTTCTTGTCTTTATATTTTTGTTTGGTGCATGCTAACTTAGTAGTTTCATATATAAATCAAACTAATTTTATAATTTATTTTTTTTTAAAACTAACTTTTTTTTATAAAAATTACTTTAAAAAATGCTGTCTAAGTAAATAATTACAATACTGTGTTAGGATATAGCGAGTTGGATAATGACTGACAAAGAAACATTTAATACATTTGTAAAACATGTAAGGGATCAAGCGCTTCAGTTTATTTACAGTAAAAAAGAGACAGGGATATAAGGTCCTCTGGTTTGTAGAAAAAATGAAAAAAAATGACTGCATTTACTTTGTTTGAGCAATCACGGACAATTTTGTTTTTCTTATGACCATTATAGTTAAAAAGTGCTAGTGCGTTGCATGGCTTATTACTTTTTGTTTGTGCTGCTTTTGTAAGAGAGTTAATCACATTAATTAACATCACTGTTTTCACACTAGTCTCTTAAGCTGTACTTAGCAACTTGTAAAATTTATGATTTACAGTGAAAAAATAAAAATATTAATTAAATATTTTTGAAAAACAGCAAATACAGTACAGACATGCATTCAAACACCAAACACTTTTACCCTATGTTCAAATGTCATATACTTATTTTTACTATAAAGACTCTAAAGTTAATCTGACAACCCTAGTAAAAGCCAATATGCAGGTCTACCTTTTATATATGAAAGATGGAACTGAATATACTGATGAATTGAATATATGTATGCATGCTAGTCGGCAGGTGCCAGGATTTCTGTCAGAAGCACCAATCCCAAGGAATGAAAATCCACTGAAATTCTCTAACAACTGGCATTGGTTTCCTACCATTTCCAAAGAGGTATTCAAGTACTGTACTAGCATGGACAGCAAGAGATCATTCAGTGCGGCTTTTAATGTAATCAACGGAAAGACACAGAATTTCCTGCAACAAGGCAGAGATGCTCTTGTTCATTAGGAAAACCCTGCACATCATGCTAAAAAATAGAACAGAATGATAAACATCCAGAAAAAAGTAGTTATTTCTTTAACGTTGCACGCTTTTCCATTTTCAAAATATTCATTCCTTCATTTAAGATTTATTCCATCAAAAAGAAAGATAAAAAAAATTATGTAGCATTTAATACTGAAGCCTATAAAACCAAGGATCAGACAACCAGTCAAAAGTGTCTGAATCATTCATTTTAATGATTGTAAATTTTCAAAAGTTATTGTTTTTCTTAACTGGTATTGCTTATTCCATTGTCATTGTACCATTTTACCTTTTATTCAATTTTCATTATTTCAATTATTGTTGAATTTGATTTGAAAAGAAAGAAAAGTGTTATTTAAAGCAACAAACTGCAAAACTACTTCCCATATAACCAACAGGTACCCAGCCAAATGTGTCAGATGTCATTTATTTTTAATAATGGAATGTGGCATAAAAAATTGTTATACAAATAAATATTAACATTTCTCTGTTTCTCATTCAGACAGGTCAAGTCTCATTTCTATTTTTATTTTATAAATGTGTATTTTGGCATCGGCATATAATGCATAGACATTATCAGATATTGATATTGGGCCAGAATTACCATATTGGTGCATCCCTACAAAAAACTATTTCCAAAAAATCACTTGCTTTTATTTATGTATTATAAGCTGATCTTTTAAAATAATATTAACAATACTTGCAGACACTGTAATAAACCATATACCCAATGACATAAAAAAAACACTACTTAAAATATTTCAAAAGTGCAAAACTGATCAAAAATATTAATCACCGAAAACCTGCTTACTAAAAATAGATACTTTAGATATAATTGTAATGCATGCGTGGAGATCATTTAATTTTAACTGACTCAGTATTGCAAAATCTGTCACATATTATGGGATAGAAAGACGAGCTCAGTTTGAGCAATGCTCTATGTCAAGTAAAAATGTTTCCATCTGTGCTAAATGTCCTTTCATATGGGGTAGTAGTTGCAGGAATATATATTTCTTTGTAAAATGGCACACTCAAAGTAAATTGGTTTTAATAGTTTCCCACCATTGTAGAGGATTACATTCACTGTTTGCATCAGCCATCTGCAGAATGTTTTCCAGCTCTTTCTTAGTTGTAAACCTGCTGGCAAAGCCAATATGTAAGCTTTTGGAGCTTTCTTAACCCTGCTATACTTGAACTTTTTTTCAAATATTATATACCCATGGGCCTTTAGTGACATGGCATACAGACACACAAAATGTATAAATTAAGCCACAAATAACCAGTGTGCAAACTTTTTGAATACCTCTCTCATAAACACTGTACATTTATAAACTAGCTTTTAATGTTTCCTACAAAGCATAGAACAAAAATTAGACAGTCATATTGTGCTACTCTGCACAATAATCACACATTTTTGTGATCACTGCATTAAAAAGGCTCCTGGCACATAGAGCAGCAGTCATTTTTTCTGCAGTCCAGTAATAACTGGACATGTATGGTACCTTCTGTGTTTTTATGTCCACTTTTGCTTCTATAAGATGCTGTTTCAGGTTATGTGGCCTGTGTTGCTTCACCCTGAGCAGCTCCTGGTCTTAAAGTTTTTCCCCTCTACAATTTCCTGCCAATAACATTCACGATCTGATGTAAAAGTATCACTCTGGACTGCCTCACTATGTGTTGTTTGTTTGTCTCCCAGCTGCCTGCTTGAGTCTCTCTGACTCCTTATCTACAATCAATGACAGGGGCTCTTTAAAGGGCTTGTGGTCCTGATTAAGTGTTACTGCATTTCTTTTTTTTTTTTTTTTATCTATTACCTGTATAGACTCAAATTCGTAGATAATAAGAAATAAGATAAAATCTCAACAGTAATAAACATTATAGATACAAAGAAATCACGAAAAACATGTTTTGTTCAAGTGCTATTTTCAAACACAGCAATCAAAATACACATGTAAGAATGAAGACACTCCACCTTGTAGAAATTTAAACTGATATTGTACAGAGGCTAGGGGCCTCATGTATAAACGTTGCGTACACACAAAAATGTTGCATAAGAACGTTTCCACGTTCAAATCGCTATGTATTCAACCTAAACTTTGGGTAAAGCCACGTACATTTCCACGGTAGCTCATACCCTGTCGTATGCAAGTTCTCTGCTCGGTTTTGCAGACTGGCGGCACCCAGCGTCAAAGCAGTGCTAATGTTCCTGTGTGGTTATCCTTTCGTTTTTAGATCCACATCCCTGACGCGGCTTTTTAAATACACTGAAATTTACAGCATATTGTTTATTAGTTTAATGCATCTGACTGTCATTAACCTGTAACAATATAATGGTCCACAGAATGGTCAAACTATTCCAAATACCATAACTGCTTTAGCGTTGTTACTCTCACTGCATCTCAGATCCTACATCGGATCATCTTTTTCCATATTACTCTCACTGCATCACTCAGAGTATTTATATCACTGTATCTGAGTGTGAATCACAGCTATACAGCAGCTGATCAGAAAGAGAATTTTCGGTATACAGCATAAAGCACACGCTGCCTCAGCCATGCTGTCTATTGAACTGCTCTCATATGATAAACGAATATGAAGATGGGGCCATAAATAAGAAAGTTCAACATGGCGGACGTTGCTGACCGTTATGACCGTTACATGTAGAATTTCGAAATGAAACCTGCTTAACTTTTGTTAAGTAAGCTGTAAGGAATAAGCCTGCCAAATTTCAGCCTTCTACCTACACGGGAAGTTGGAGAATTAGTGATGAGTGAGTGAGTGAGTGAGTGAGGGCTTTGCCTTTTATTAATATAGATTACCTCACTGTAAACGTACACTAGTCATAATATTGCACAACCTGATCCACTTTATAAAGTGCATATTTACATATGATGACAATATAATTTTTAAGATGAAATGCAGCAAAATATGTTTATTATATTATACAGATAAAACTTAAAACTACACAGTGCAGTTGCGCTAGCAAGCCGCTGGCGCTGCATTCATGGATTGTTCCTGCCTCGCGCTGTATTCTTGCTAGTTCCGACACAACACTGGAAGGATAGATGGATAGAATAATTAAACATGTACTACGAAAATATTTCGATGTTCCTCAAAAGTTTTGAAGAATCAGCATTCTAAGCTTATAGATGTCTATTACAGAGCTGACTGTGTGGCAATTGGGTATTTGGAGAAAGAAAAGTAAGGACAGAAATTGGAGGTTAGTACCTTTGAAAGACACAGTACTGCTACAATAAAGTATTTCATCGAAGGTAGCACAGGGCGCAGCAAGCATTGTGTGTGAGACATGAACAATCAATGCGCCACTGTGTTTCCACGTTTAATAACATGCTTTAACTCCTATCATCATGAAAATGATATCACATGTATATACATCTAGGTATTTTAACTATTCAGAGAGCTGTAATATCACAAATGTAATGGATTGTGTCCTGTCGGAGGAAGAGAAAACCCGGATACATGTAGTGATTCACACACATAGAGCACATTGAAGATCAAATACAAAACAAAGTATTTAACGTGCTACTTTAGTTATGATGGGATTGAGAAACTAGTAAATTAAACGATTTTTAAATTAAGTTTATGATGTCTTACTTTAATGACAAAATAAACTACATGATTAAAGTGGAAATTTAGAAATTAAAGTTGACATTTCATGCTTTTTCCCCCACTGTGTGCCTTTTTTTTTTTCCCTCTGTACCCTAATAAGCTTTCATATGACACTCAGACGGTGGGCTACGACTTGCCTTTTCACGGCGACTTTGATATCTGACAACTTTTTTTTTGGACAATGTGCGACTTTGTGAACGTGAGCTTTCGAGTTTCTCCAACACGCTATGTCACTCGATCAACTTCCTTTTGTTGTTTATACCACTGTTTAAACCAACAAATATTACGTTTTTCTTTGCCTCCACTTGGTATTCACTGAAATTCTTCTATTTTCCCTCTTGCGTTTGCCATTGCCTTTTCACAGAAGGCTGAGCTGCATATTCAAAGAGGCATAATTCTGAGAGGAGTTGGGACAGGACAGCAGGAGCGTGCACATGCGTTACTTTTCACGCTGACTGGGACTTATGTAGCGAAAGAACGTGGAAGTTGGCGTACGCACATATTTATGCATCTGGATTTTTTTGTATGTAAGCACAATTCCGCTTTTGTCCATACGCCATGTTATAGTGTGAATTCTACGCATGGCGTTATACATGAGGCCCCAGGTGTCTTTGGAAAGAATACCTAATTACTTTCCCCTTACAAAGTTTTACTCTCTGAGGTTTGTAAGCACTTGTTTACTACAGATCTTATTAATAGTGCTACAGTGCCAGACAGTCACTGTATATGCTAATGTGGTTGCTCTTCAGGTGTACAAAATGGTTGCTTGCGTTATCACCCTTTACATTAATGTGTCTCTTGCAAAGTTTACATATTATGTTAATTAGGTCAGTCTCTGCTCAGATAGCAGGCCACCTTCCATTACAACAGAGGAAACATTCTTGTTTTGCAAGCACACACGTACACTCAATAAGAAGAGAGAGCTGATGAATTTGTGTCATGCATAGGCGGCAAAATCAGATTACAAGTATTATTATTATTATTAAAATTACTTAAAGAGCTAGCCTATCTGCCTTAACATAGCCCTGTTATTTCTCCCAGTTGGGCAGCTGAAATGCCAATATTTTTGCATTTCTTTCTTTTTAATTTTCTTACTTTATAGTCATTCTGGTGTTCAGACCTAACTGTGTATTTTTATTAATTTATTTACAGTACTTATCTACCAATTCAATTATTTATTTAATTAAAGGGTTTCTGTAAGAAGCCAAATTTCATCCTGGGGACACAAAGTTCCTTCCTTCCTTCCCTCCTTCCATTCTTTCTAATACATCACACTCTTCATTAAGCAGTAATGTCCCTTATGATATTAAGCCAAACACTGCCTTTAAAGGATTAGATATTACTATAATTCCAAGATTTATAACATTTATTTAAAAAAAAAATCAGAGCAGGTTGTGCTCAGCAATAAATATGTCAATATTGTCATGTTTCTTTGGTTGCATGTAATGTCTGGCACAGACACAGCAACAAAAATGAAGGCTGCCACTCCTGGCAGATGTTGCTGTAATTGACAATTCAAAATCTGCAACGTGAATCTGTTTAGTGTCATGGATAAACAGCATCATTCTAACACACCCAGTGGGAAATTTGAAGTATGTACTCTTATGTAGTTGGACATACTAATAAGACAATTCAGAGAAAATCCTACTATTCATACTCACTGAATTGTAATGTAATGTTGACTTTCAATCTCTTGCAATAATATAAAAAATATATATATATATTTTTTTTTTGTGGCCAAATTTGCATTTGGTGCTATTTTATACATGCCTAAAGTGCTTAGTTTGCATTTCATTTTCAAAAAAAATACAGTGTATTATTAACTACTTGTAGGATGGACCAAATTAACAGCAAATTAACAGTAATCTCCCAAAAGACAATCCAAAAATTCACAGAAACACCAAAAACTGTGAAGATCACAAATGGGAATTCAAATATCTAAAATTTACACATTTGTGTTCATTTTTTTGGTGATATCAAGGGCCAAGGCATTGCCCTTCATCCCTTTTTGCCTCTAAACAAGTTCACTGAAAATAATTTTTATTATCTCATTGTACTGCATGTCTCCACTACACATTTCCTCTCCTTAAACAAACCATTCACATCATGCTTGTTGACTGACTGGTTAACAGACTACCCTGCTTACACAGCATTGGTAATTGACTGAATACTAACACACAATCGTTTAAAATGAAAAAAGAGAAAAAAACAGACCTGCTACTAACTCTGCACAACACCCCCACAACCCCTGCATTAAAGCCAGTGATACATTGAAATCCAGCATGCTGAAGGAAAACGTTAGCCACGGCTTTGACAGATGCACAAGAATGACAACCAAAAGATTCTGCTCAATACCGATCTTCTGCTCTTTTGATCTCTAGGCCAATTATTGAGGTTCATTTTCAAAGAATGGGAAAGGACATTATCAGTTCACTTTACAGGAGTAAGAATGGACATCAGTATGTTTTGGTGATAAAAGACTATGCAACGTGACTTCAAAAGGTCCTCCTCTTTTTCCCTACACGAGAATTACTTATGAAATACTAAGTGACTATGGAAACCATTTCCATACCAATAAAAAAACTGCATATATCACTCTCCATAAAGAAGTTAAATAAATTGTGTATATCAGCACGCCAATGGAACTCCAGGTGATGTAAGACCCCAAATTCAATGAGCACAACAATTGTATATTGATATATATATTAGGGCAGCAGTAGCTCAGTCGGTAGAGCGGGTGGTCCAGCAATCGGAGGGTCGCAGGTTCGATCCTGGCTCCCGGCATGAGAATGCAGCTGTTGTGTCCTTGGGCAAGACACTTAACCTACCTTGCCTGCTGGTGGTGGTCGGAAGGATTGGTGGCGCCAGTGTTCGGCAGCCTCACTTCTGTCAGTGTGCCCCAGGGCAGCTGTGGCTACATAGTAGCTTATCATCACCAGCGTATGAATGTGTGTGTGAATGGGTGAATGACTGTTGTGTTGTAAAGCGCCTAGGGGGGTTCTTGAACTCTAGTTAGGCGCTATATCACTTCAGGAAGCATTGATTACTGGAGGACCTCTGTAACTTTAGTCATATTGGAATAGATAAAATGAAAGAATTCATGTCAATTCACTAGTTTAATCTGGGGTTATTATTTTGGACATGTTACAGAAGGTAAAAGTCTCCATAATTTTAACTGTGACACAAATGCACATTGTGTGAAAAGTTACTGACATGAGTGGTTTGGATGGGAGTAAAATTACAGAGGTCTTTCAGTAAAAATTACTTTATCTTACTTCCTTCATGTAAAACTAATTCAGGCTAGAAAAGAGGTCTGCAATAACTGATTAACCTTTAATTGAGGAGTTTAACATTATGAAAGTTGAGGAAAAAAACTTAAAAAGGAAGGAGAGATTTGGAAAGCTAAAGCATCAGGAGTGTGGGATATTTGAAATTCTGAATAATATGATTTGACCATTAAATATTACTAATATTCCATTAAGTATTATTACCAAGATGTTTTTCCCAAACACTTAAAGAATGAATCTCACAACATCAAAGTCACTAATCTGACAGTGTTTTTTCCAAACCTGATTTAAAACGCATTGTTACAAAAGAACTTTGAAGACTTTGTGTAAATATACTGAAAATGCCCTAAATAATTTCTTTTCAACAAACCCATACGCAATGCAAACTGAAACAAGTTCTGTGTACTCTAATTTTGATATTTATTTACAAGTGAATAAAGAGTTAAAAAGCACAGAACACAGTACATACCAGTGAAGCGGTGCGAATAGTAGCAAAATGTTCTCTGTTTCTGTGATGAGATTTGTGCCTTGGAGTCTGTGCAGGTGGAGATTGTGGTTCACATGGTCTCCCACGTGGATCAGTATCATCTTGGTAGCTCTCTTCATCCTGAAAAACAGCATACACTATTAACTAAACAGTAAAATTAAGTGTACATTTATCACTGATTAATGAAATGCATAAACATACCAATGTGACTAATTTGGAGAGGGGGGAGAGGATGTAGTGTTATTTATTTACACCATATAGCATCCTTACACATCCTACCTAGTAAAGAGCAAGGGCATAAGCTTTTACTCATAAGAAGGAATATTTATTTAAATTACAATGTAGACCATGTGTCAAGCTTCAAAGAAAAAAATGTAAAAAGAAATGGCTCCACATTTGGATAACAGTCATCTAGCGATATCTAGGGTGTAGAGCAGGGCAAGCAGTGGTAGAAACCAGTAAGCCAATATGTAAATAACTAGCACTGAAGCAGTGGATGGTAATCAGTTAGCAAATTTTGGAATAAATGAGAGGATTAATGTTCATTAAAAGGAAGGAACACATTTTAAGTAAAAAAAAAGTACAGGCAGAGAGTTTGAAAGTATTAAGAGGGGAGACAGGGTTAGGGAAACAGCCAGGGGAAAAGAAAACTTTAGAAAGACAGACACACAACAGGGATCTGCCGGCGGAGCGTATTACAGGAGGTTATGGTGCTAGCAGATCTTAAATAATTGCAGTAGTTTCTTAAACTATATTTGATCTCTTAATTTTAATAATTTAAATTTAATAATTATAGGTTAGGCAATTCTGAAATCCAATTCCAAATTTTAATACTAAGGCCAATACAATACAAGTTGATGTTAGATTTTTTGGAGGGAAACTTAATGAGCTGGGCCTTCTTGAAGACTATTATAGGAGATGTTAGCCAAACCAGCAGCTTGAGCCCATGGTAGCTGAATTTGAGGAAGAGATGGCTAGCCCATGTGTTGTAGGGAATTGGCAAACTTAGCCTAGGTGTCATTTAGAGAGATAGCGTTTATCCCTAAAGCAGTGTGGGAAGAGAAGCCAGACCACATAAGCAGAGACTGGTGGGTCACATTCGGACATGATGTAGGGGCATCAATTCCAGAACTGGAAGTGTGAAACAATTTTCAGGACCCTGTGGATCAACAGTGACTCTCACTCTGAAATCTCTGAGGTGTTAGGCAGGGATGAGAAGCCTCATCATGTCACCTCAAAACATATTCCCTGTATGAGAGAAGTACTAATATTGGGGGACTAAGACACAGGTTTACTCCAGAGACATAATCTTGCATAGTGTGTTGCTTTCCATATGCACAGGTGGGAGGGCTCTCTGAAAGGGTAGATAGGTTCGGGGCTAGAATGGGAATAGTCATTTTTCATATTGGTAAAAATGACACAAGTAAGGGCAGGATGTCAGTTGCAGTACTGTAATTCAAATATAAAGAGCTAGACGGCAAGCTAAACGGCACAACCAACAAGGTGGTATTCTCCAAAATTCTGCCTCTAACATGCACAAAAACCATGTAAGATCAAGGCGATTACAAAGTTTAAAACATGGCTCAAATCTTTATGTACTGTAGAGTAGAAGGACACAGGTTTACAGGGCTCTTTCTGGAAGAGATGGGACCCATTACACTATGTCAGCATATGTTTGAATCAGGGGCACTAATGTGTCGTGGGGGGAGGTGTACGAGCAGAGTAGTCTGGGATTGTATAAACTAGGAAATGGAGGTATGTCTGGGGTGTTGCAGGGAGTTTAGGACAGGCCAGGTTTATAACTTCAAATGAAGGGATGAACAGTAGTGCAAGCGCAAATACACACTTTAATGTAATTTCTAGCCCAAAGTGAAAGTGCCAAAGTAAAATAAACACATTAAAAACAGCTTACTTTAATGCTAGGAGTATCACAAAATTAATCAACGAATTGAAGTTGTATATAGCCGGGCATAATAATTATACAGCAGTAACAGAACCCTAGTTAAAAGAGGTGGATGAGTATAACATACAGTAGATGTCTATAAAAGCATTTTTTTGGAAGGATAGATTAAAACAGAAAGAGGGTGCAATTTAAGTAAAACAAAATTTAAATGCAGGTCTTTATCAACTGGATAATGAGCCACATCATAGTGAGGACGTCCAAATTTGTCTAGAAAGTATTAGGGATAGAGGCCTTATTTTAGGAGTGTGTTGTAGATCCTCAAATGCAGAACGTAAATTTCAACGTGCATCTTTTAATAATATTAAATAGGCAAGTTTCAAGGGAGATATTATACAGTAGTCATTGGGGACTTTATTTACCCAAGTATTAATTTGGGTAGCCTTATAAATAGCAGAGTACAACAGTTAAGAGTTTTAAAACATAATCAGCAATAGTATGTTGACATACAAACAAGAGGGGAAACCAGTCTATATTTACCATTTAATAATAGCCAGGATAATTCAGGGTGTAGAGGTGAATGAACCATTAGAGTCAAGCAACCAAAATACATTCCACAATATTTTCTGAGTATCTTCACAGACTGCAGATGCAAAAACTAAAACTGCTAATTTTAACTTTTGTAGGACAATTTTTGAGTAGACGTGATGAAGTCAAAAAGGGACAAACTGGAATGAGCTCTTCAAGTGTACAAACAATCGACGAGCTACGCAACAGATTTTAAAGTTTAATATATAATGTAGCACAAGTTGATCCTGAAATATGGAAGCAGCTAAAAAAATAAACAATTCCACAGTGAGCAAATAAGGAGATAAAAAAACAACATGAAAAGGAGACAAAAAAAAAGTTTTATAAGGCATATATCACTAGTAACTCCAGCGATAACCAACAGGGTGTATAAGAGCAACCATTAAAAAGGACATTAGGAAAGATAATTAGAGAAGAAAAACTGCAAAAAAGACGACCTAAACATATTCTTTACGTATTTCAGTAGTAAAACAGTCAAGGAGAAGGTAAAACGTTTCAGAAACACTAAAGGAGATTAAAAATATCAGAATCAGAATTCACTTTATTGGCCAGGTTACACTAATGTGTACTAATAATTTTTCTTGATAGTATTGGTGTAACTTCAGGAATAATAACTTCAGGACAATACAGAATGCAAAAGATAAATATAAGGTAAAATATAGAATGATAAATATGATGATGTATACAAAGGAAACGCAAAAAATAAAGAGATACGATGATTAAAATGACCATGCAGATATACACAGATACTAAGTAGAACCTCAGACCTTATTAGTAAGAATAACTAACCAACCAACCAACCATTTTCTAACCCGCTGAATCCGAATACAGGGTCACGGGGGTCTGCTGGAGCCAATCCCAGCCAACACAGGGCACAAGGCAGGAACCAATCCTGGGCAGGGTGCCAACCCACCACAGGACACACACAAACACACCCACACACCAAGCACACACTAGGGCCAATTTAGAATTGCCAATCCACCTAACCTGCATGTCTTTGGACTGTGGGAGGAAACCGGAGCGCCCGGAGGAAACCCACGCAGACACGGGGAGAACATACAAACTCCACGCAGGGAGGACCCGGGAAGCGAACCCGGGTCTCCTAACTGCGAGGCAGCAGCGCTACCACTGCGCCACCGTGCCGCCCCTAAGAATAACTATACATGAAAAAAACATTAAGGTGACAGGTTGTTTTAGCTTTCAGTGCACAAAGACATTTGCTGGAGGGAAGTATTAGGAACAGGTGATGCTCTGGGTGAGTCAGACCAGCAGTAATCTTTGCGGCCCTCTTCCTTACCCTGATTTCATATAGACATTGAAACAGCGAATGCTCTAAACTTACATATTTCTGGGGTTTTCATGTGTTAAGAAGTGAATAAACTCTAAGCAGTAAAGGGCTGCTAAGGAGTTAATACAGTGGGATGCAAAAGTTTGGGCAACCTTGTTAATAGTCATTATTTTCCTGTATAAAATGTTGGTTGTTACAATAAAAAATGTCAGTTAAATATATCATATAGGAGACACACACAGATGTGCTCGATATATAATTTTGAGTTGTATAATTGTATGCTTTGCGCATATGGAGCTCGAGTGAATTCTCTGCATTGCTACTTTCCACTCCTTTTCTGATATATTAATTGAGAGGTCTTTTTCCCAGTGTCCTCTTGGATCTTTGAAAGGAAGGGATTGTAAAATGATTTCATATATTGTAGAGATGGAGTCTAATTCCATAAAATTGAGCAATATTTTTCCAGCGTGGATGAGGGTGCAAGATGAGGAAAATCTGGAAGGTTCTGTTTAACAAAGTTCCTGATTTGAAGATAGTGAAAGAAATGTGTAGCTGGAATGTTAAATCTGGAATGTAATTGTTCATAGGATGCAAAGACGTTGTCTATATAAAGATCTCTAAGCAAGTTAATTCCGAATTTTTTCCAGATATTAAAAACTGCATATGTTTGTGAAGGTTGAAAGAGGTGGTTCTCTTGCAGGGGTGCCACAGATAGAAGCTTCTCCGTCTTAAAATGCTTTCTACATTGGTTCCAGATTCTAAGTGAGTGGAGCACAATTGGGTTATTAGTGTATTGCCGATAACGTGTGTTTATTGGAGCGCAGAGCAGGGAATACAAAGAAGTACTGCAGGATTTTACTTCTATTGCGGTCCATGCCTGTGTATGTTCTTCTATTTGTGTCCAGGTTCTTATCGCCTGTATATTTGCCGCCCAGTAATAAAACTGGAAGTTAGGTAGAGCCATGCCGCCTTCTGCCTTTTGTCTTTGTAGGGTCGCTCTTTTGATGCGTGGATGTTTTGAATTCCAAATAAATGAGGTTATTGTTGAATCTAATTGCTTAAAGAATGATTTATTAATGTATATTGGTATGTTTTGAAATAAAAAGGAGCTTAGGAAGAATATTCATCTTAACAGTGTTAATTCTTCCAGCTAGTGTGAGATGAAGGGTTGACCATCTATGCAAGTCTTGTTTAATTTTTTCCATGCAGACACGAAATTTTGTTGATAAGAGCTTTATGTTTACTTGTGATGTTTACCCCTAGGTATTTAACTGTCTGCAAAGGTAGGGTGTCTAATCTAATATTATATGCTTGCGAATTCACTGGAAAGAGTACACTTTTATTCAGATTAATTCTGAGACCAGAGAGCTTTTGAAATTCTGTGAGTGCTGCTAAGACTGCAGGCACAGAATTTTCTGGGTCCGATATATACAGTACCATGTCATCTGCATATAATGAGATTTTCTGTTCCAGTCCTTCTCTGCTAATCCCCTTTATCTGATCAGTATTTCGACAATGTATTGCCAGTGGTTCAATGGCAATCGCAAACAGCGGTGACAAAGGGCATCCTTGTCTTGTGCCACGTTCTAGTTTAAAGTAGTCTGAGCAAATGTTATTGATGCAAACTGAAGCTTCTGGGTTAGTATACAGTAATTTAATCCATGCACAAATGTTCGGGCCAAACCCAAACTTCTCCAATATAGTAAAAAGGTATTTCCATTCAATCATGTCGAATGCTTTTTCTGCATCCAATGATAATAATATTTCTGGGGTGTTTGATTTAGTTGGTGAGTATATTACATTAAACAGGCGTGAAGATTTGAAGATAAGTGTCGGCCCCTAATAAATCCAGTTTGGTCTTGTGATATTACGAGGGAGCACTTTCTCCATCCTTCTAGCTATGATTTTAGAGAGTATTTTAACGTCGTTATTCAGAAGTGAAATTGGTCTGTATGATGCACATTGTAATAAGTCCTTATTTTGTTTTGGAAAGACAGTGATTAGTGCTTGGCGAAAGGTTTGTGGAAGAATTGGTTATCTCTGGCTTCTGTAAATGTTGCTAATAGGAGGGGAGCTAGCTGAGCGGAGAATTTCTTGTAAAACTCTGCAGGGTAGCCGTCAGGGCCTGCTGCTTTTCCACCTTGGAGTGACTTTATAGCATCCAGTAATTCTGATAATGACAGAGGTTTATCAAGTTCCTCCACACTAAAAGCGTCAATTTGTGGTATCTGTAATGTATCCAGAAATGCATTAGATTGTATATTGTCTTCTTTAAACTCAGTAGTATATAGGGATTTATAGTAGTCTCTGAAAGTGTACATTATATTTTTGTGTTCGATGATTTTATCTCCGTTCGTGTTAGTGATTACCGAGATTGCGTTGCATATCTTGCTTGTGAATTTGTTGCTAAAAGCTTATTAGCTTTCTCCATGTTCATAATAATGATGTCTGGATTTGTAAATTAGTTGTTCAGTTTCTTTAGTTGTCAAGAGGTTTAATTCTGAATGTAGAGCCTGCCTCCTCTTATGTAGAGTCTCGCTTGGTAGTCTGGCATGTTCTTCATCTATTTTAGTAATTTCGCTTTTATCTCTGCTACTTTCTTCGCTTCGGATTTATTTCTGTGGGAAAGATATGAGATAATCTGTCCTCTTAAGAAGGCCTTAAGAGTTTCCCAGAGTATTCCTGCAGAGATCTCAGGGGATGTATTTGTCTCTAGAAAGAATTTGATTTGTTTGGATATAAATTCAGTACAATTCTCGTCAGCTAATAGAAGCGGTTGAGCGCCATCTGGGGTGAGTGTATGGGGCTTAGTAATTTCAGCTCCAAGATCATAGGAGCATGGTCTGAAATAACAATAGCATCGTATTTGCAAGATTTAATCTTAGGCAAGAAGTTATTATCTATAAAGAAGTAATCAATCCTTGAGTAGCAATGATGTACTGGTGAGTAGAAAGAATATGTTCTTGAATTTGGGTTTAAAAACCTCCAGGGATCTGATAAGTTGTGATCAGTTATAAACTTTGTAATTATCTTTGTGGTGTTAGTTGCCTTCCCCCTGTGGAGGAAGTCTTATCTAAAAGTGGATTTAAAACACAATTAAAGTCCCCAGCCATTATAACTTTATGAGTGTTCAGATTGGGAATGGATGCAAATAAATTTTGTATAAATTCCTTATCATCAACATTAGGTGCATAAACATTTATCAAAATCATTTTACAGTTAGATAAGTCTCCCATGACCATTACATATCTCCCTTCAGGATCCAATACTACATCTGATGCTACAAATGGTACTGTTCTATGTATGAGAATTCCCACCCTCTAGTTTTCTTTGTAAAACTAGAATGGAACATTTGGCCAGTCCAGTCTTTTTGCAGCCGGAACTGATCCTTGCTTAGTAAGTGGGTTTCCTGTAAAAATACTATTTTAGCATTTAGACCTGTTAGGTGAGAAAGTACTTTCTTTCTCTTTAATTCGTGATTCAGGCCTTTAACATTCCAGCTTACGGTTAACTGTCCCATCATGGAGACACTGATTCTGAGTTTTTGATGTCATTTTATAGTCTTAACTGGAAGTGAAATAGTTTAGGTCTTAATTTCCTATTTCCCCAAGAGTTGTTGCCATGCAGCTTATTATTACGTTGATAGTTATAATTATAAAGATTGAGATGATAGATTAGGTATAGATCAAGCCTGCTCTCTTTCTCTCCCCCCTTAACCCCCACCCTCCCTTTTTGCCTCCCCAAGTGAGGCTAAAACCCACTTCACGCAGTCCCAGTCCTCTGACATACCCAGAGACAGAGCACGTCCAAAGCACAAGCCCCCATGCAGTGGGCTTTAGGGTTAAAAGATAGAGATATCTGTTACCAATATAGTCTTTAAAAGAGGAAAAAAAAATATATATATATATATAATCTTCAGCAATTTTAGTGCATTAAGATGATACCCCCAGATAATAAACCCAGGTGATGGTGTTAAAGATGTGTCCAAAATAAGCATAACAAGTCTTAATGCAGTAATAGCAATAACAGTAAACCAAGGGTATGATATTGAACAGTCTCATTTAGGGTACACATGAAATAATTAGAAAAGAAAAAGAAAAAAAAAAAAAAAAAAGGAGGAAAACGTAATTAAGCACAATAAAACATAAACATATAGCGCCCTAGTAATACTAAGTAATAATAAGAATATATGAGAATATATGCTGATAAAAAACCCGTATTTTAAAACGAATAGATCAGACAGTAGATTATTAATCCTAGCATTATCATTTACCGCCATGACTCACAATTATGTATCAGAATAGTCCCGGGATCAGCTTTCTTAATTCATTTTCTGCTTCTTCCTTGCTAGCGAAGACATAGAAATGACCTTGCCATTCCACTTTCAGTTTTGCGGATACAGGAGGCTGTATTTGACACTGGCTTGCCGTAGCCGCTGTTTAATATTATAGAAGGCTGCGCGCTTAATAGCTGTTGCTTGACAGAAGTCAGGAAGATACGAATGTGTTATTTTCATATATAATATCTTCCTTGTTTCTGAGGAGTGCCATCACCTCTAGCTTAAATGATAATCGTTCAAAACGAACTATAAAAGATCTTGGTCGGGTCTGACGGTGTTTGATCAGCGACGCGTAAGCCGCTGCTATCTCAGATTCTGCTTTAAAGTCGCCCCCGATTATTTTAGAAAAAAGTTCAGCTGCGAATTTCACAGGGTTTGAACTTTCTCGATTCTCCGGCAGACCTTCAATTCTGACATTATACCTTCTACTCCCATCTTCTAAAGCAGCCAGTCTGTCTCCAAGTTTTTCTCCGAGTTTTTTACATTCGGAACTGACATTTACAGAAAGAGTATTTAAGGGGGTCAATTGTAAGTTTCTCTCCTCCTCTAAATTTTCTCTGAAGAGTAGCAACATGGGGGTCACAAAACAACTCTCAAATGACCTGTAGACAAAGATTTTTCACCATCATGGTTTAGGGGAAGGATATAGAAAGTTGTCCCAGAGATTTAAGCTGTCCGTTTCCACAGTTAGGAACATATTGAGGAAATGGAAGACCACAGGCTTAGTTCAAGTTAAGGCTTGAAGTGGCAGACCAAGAAAGATTTCGGATAGACAGAAGCGACGAATGGTGAGAACAGTCAGAGTCAACCCACAGCCCAGCACCAAAGACCTACAACACCATCTTGAAGCAGATGGAGTCACTGTGCATCGTTCAACCATTCAGCGCACTTTACACAAGGAGATGCTGTAGGCGAGAGTGATGCAGAGGAAGCCTTTTCTCCGCCCACAGCACAAACAGAGCCGCTTGAGGTATGCTCAAGCACATTTGGACAAGCCAGCTTCATTTTGGAATAAGGTGCTGTGGACTGATGAAACTAAAATTGAGTTATTTGGGCATAACAAGGGGCGTTATGCATGGAGGAAAAAAGAACACAGCATTCCAAGAAAAACACCTGCTACCTACAGTAAAATATGGTGGTGGTTCCATCATGGTTTGGGGCTGTGTGGCCAGTGCAGGGACTGGAAATCTTGTCAAAGTTGAGGGACGAATGGATTCCACTCAGTATCAGCAGATTCTGGAGACCAATGTCCAGGAATCAGTGACAAAGCTGAAGGTGCGCCAGGGATGGATCTTTCAACAAGACAACGACCCGAAACACTGCTCAAAATCCACTCAGGCATTCATGCAGAGGAACAAGTACAACGTTCTGGAATGGCCATCTCAGTCCCCAGACCTGAATATAATTGAAAATCTGTGGTGTGAGTTAAAGAGAGCTGTCCATGCTCGGAAGCCATCAAACCTGAATGAACTAGAGATGTTTTGTAAAGAGCAATGGTCCAAAATACCTTCAACCACAATCCAGACTCTCATTGGAACCTACAGGAAGCGTTTAGAGGCTGTAATTTCTGCAAAAGGCGGATCTACTAAATATTGATTTCATTTCTTTTTAGTGGTGCCCAAATTTATGCACCTGCCTGATTTTGTTTGAACAATTATTGCACACTTTCAGTAAATCCAATAAACTTAATTTCACCTCTCAAATATCACTGTGTGTGTCTCCTATATGATATATTTAACTGACATTTTTTATCGTAACAACCAACGATTCATACAGGAAAATAATGACTATTAACAAGGTTGCCCAAACTTTTGTATCCCACTGTAGGTGATTTGGAAATTGCAGAGTGAAAAGTACTACTTGAATTAAATAGGTTGAAATATAACAAATTACCAGGTCCAGATAACACTCATCTTAGAGTGCTTAAATAAATGAGTGCATACACTGGGCTCAAAAAATTATGGGAACACTTAAATCACACATTGGATCTTGATGAATGAAATATTCATTACTGTGTAATTTGTTTATAACAAAATGATGTAACAATGGTCAATTAAAATCAAAATCACTAACCCACAAAAGGCTAGATTCAACATCAAACCAAAAATCAAAGTCAAAAACTGAAATCACAGGTTGATCCAACTTGTGCAAATTTCATCACAGCAATTCATAATAAGTCTCTATAGTATGTATGGCCCCCACGAGCCTGTATGTACTCTACAACACATTGGCATGTTCCTGATGAGACGGCAGATAATGGCCTGAGGGATCTCCTCCCGGAGCTGGATTAGGGCATCAGTGAGCTCCTAGACTGTCTGTGGCTCTACTTGGCGTTGTTGGATGCACTGATACATAACGTCCCATAGATTCTCAACTGGATTCAGGTCTGGTGATCATGCAGGTCAGTCAATGGCTACAGGAGGAACCTAGGGCTACCTGCAAGGTCTCACAATGGCTCTGAGGATTTCATACTGGTACCTAACATCAGTCAGGGTACTGTTGCCTAGCAGATGGAGGTCAGTGCAACCCTCCAAGGAAATGGCACCGAAGACCATCAACTGAACCACCCCCAAACTAGTCATGCTGGATGATGTTTCAGGCTGCTTAACATTCATCATGCTACCTTCAGACTCCTTCATTTTTGTCACACATGCTCAGTGTTATCCTGTTCTCATCTGAATCGGCTGCAGGTACCATCTCATGCTACTCATAATGACAAGGTCACTGCCTCTCCAGTGCACATGTTCTCATGTTGATTTGCACCAAAACAGGTGAAGTTGTTTTACAATTGCTTATTATTGATGTTACAATGTGATGGATGAAGTGTTCTCTTAATTGGTTTGAGCAATATATAAACCCTGGACATACATTATTCAAACGTTACTCCACACTGGGGAAATTTGTAAGGACTGAAAAAATAGCAAATATCCCATTGTATAAAATGGAGATTAGGTAGATTCAACTAGCTATAGACCAGTAAGCTTAATATGCTTAATTTACACAGGTACATTAATGGAAGAAATTATTAAGGCATGGCAAGAACAGGAGTGTTAGTGAACTATCAACATAGGTTCAGACAAGGCAGTCTGTGTTTTAGTAATACACTGCAATTCTACAAGGAAACAACAAAGGCATACAATCAGAGAGGTGCATAGGATATTATTTATGTTAATTTTCAGAAGGCATTTGATAAATTTCCATATTAGAGTTGGGGCTGCAAACTAAAAGAAGTGGATATTCAGGCTGTATTGTGTAGAAGGGTACAAAATTTGCAAAAACACAGCAAACAAAAGCGTTATTCTGTGAGGAACCTTGTTAGAATTAGGTGATGTTAAAAGTAGTGTGACTCGAGGATAGTGGTGGGGCCACTGCATTTTTAAATATATAAAAATAACCTGGATAGGAATATAAACAGCAAGCTGGTTAAGTTTGCCAAAGAGCATGACAGTTTTCATTGTTGTGAAATTATTATTTTTTTTTTAAACATTTAAAGTTTTTGTAGTACAGTAATCCCTCGCTATATCGCGCTTTGACTTTCGCGGTTTCACTCTATCGCGGATTTTAAATGTAAGCATATCTAAATATATATCATGGATTTTTCACTGGTTCGCCGCTTTCTGCGGACAATGGGTCTTTTAATTTAGGTTACATGCTTCCTCAGTTTGATTGCCCAGTTGATTTCATACAAGGGATGCTATTGGCGGTTGGCTTAAAAGCTACCCAATCAGAGCATGTATTACATATTAACTAAAACTCCTCAATGCTATAAGATATGCTTCCCGCGTGGCGCTTGTTTGCTTCTCTCTATCTTTCTCACTCTCTCTGCCTGACTGACGGGGTGTGAGCAGAGGGGCTGTTTGCACAGAGGACACGGACGCTCTTCTACAAAATGCCGCTTTATCTCAGTGCTTCTGTATACTTAAAAGCATGTATTGATTTTTTGATTGTTTGCTTTTCTTTGCGAGCGCTCTCTCTGACATTTTCTGCTCCTGACGGGGCTCCTTTAAAGATAAGATATATTTGCTTTCTTTTAATTGTGAGAAAGAACTGTCATCTCTGTCTTGTAATGGAGCACAGTTTAAACGTTTAACTAAAGGGTGTTATTTCATGTCTAGAGGGCTCTAATAATGTTAACAGTGTGGGAGAGTTTATAAGGGCTTAAAATATATAAAAATAACCATACAAACATATGGTTTCTACTTCGCGGATTTTCACCTATCGCGGGGGGGTCTGGAATGCAACCCCCGCGATCGAGGAGGGATTACTGTATTAACTTTTTTAAACCTTTTTAAATGTTTAATTAAAGCATTTTAAAACACAAAGTTGTGCTGATAAGTTTAAATACCCTGGAAGAATATATAAGATCTATTCCATACTTTGAAGAAAAGATGACTAATCAGGCAAAAGCCTTTAATTTATTTTGAATGGAATCCAAGTTAAACTATAAGGCATCACCAGGGCTCTAGACTAACTTTTTGCACTGGTTGCACCTAACTTTTTTTCTTAGGTGCACCAGCACAAAAGTTAGGTGCACCCAAATTTTCAACCGCATCACATTTAACACTACAGTTTTACACGTTCACTTTATTTATTTATTTGTTTTGTTTTTTTAATCGCTGTCCATATAGGCAATATTGACTTGTAAATGATTAACTAACAATCTGGTCAATATAAAGTTCTTTATTTGAAGGCAAGCACAATTCTACAAGAAAGGTAATTTACTGAAAAAGTGTTGGTGCTTAAAGTGCTTTACTGAGCTGAAATTTAAACTTAAAAAATCTCAAGATAAATTAACTAAAAAGAAAATCTAAATTAAGTGTTTTAAGGGCTTCAAACTGAATATCTCATGGCTCAATGTCTTATGGACTATCCTCCATTGCAGTCACATGCCCCTCGGATGGCCAACTCCTGTAGTTTGGCCTTGACTAAACCAGCTGGCCACACTCTCTCTAGCATCAAAATCTTCCAGACTTGGGCATGAGCATGCTCGACCTCAATGTGTCCAATAAGTACATTCACCGGTCTTCCTCTCCGCAAGATACGACCGTACACAATGACGCATTCCTTTGTGGCGATATCTGTGTCTCCGTCGATCAGAAATCATTGCTGTACGTCGGGTTTACGTTCAAGCCATTTTTCTTCATAAGAATTATTTCGGACTTGAATTTAGATAAGGGAAGTTCTTCTTTTGAAATATTGTAGGCAACGTTAAACTTAATTATCATCTCGGCCTCGTCTGATGATCTGTTTGCTGCTGCCTGCCGCTGAAAGGCAGCGGGGAGAGGGGACACTTGAGCAGTGCATTTATCGCGGCATGTAATGTGTTTTATAGATGCATTGTGCTTTTTCAGCGTTTCGATTCTAAATGTATTAGAACCAGTCACAAATGCACTACTGTCGGCCATGGTCTTCCCACACTCTTTACAGTAAATACAGTGCATTATATTATCGGCTTTACTGTATATTAGCCAGGGAAACTGGTCAAGCCACTCTTTTTGAAATGTATACACTTTACCCCTTTTAATTTCAGTGGGCTCGGACTCGATCGTATGTGGCTCATTATCTAATACTGTCTCCGGACTAGGGCTTGCTATAACTTGGGAGGTTGATGGCTCCGTGTCAGAGCATTGGTTATGATTTTCGGACGGATCAGGCCCTAACTTAACATTCTTAACGAAAAAGCTGTCAATCGTTCTTTTCATCTTCTCTCATAATCCACGGCTACATCCACTGTTTACCTGATGGGCTACTCACCTCTCTATTGTGATAGTTGTTAAAGAGGCCCTTGATTTTCTCAGGTTACAGAACTTCCCGTTCTTTTGGTGAAAGGCCTCCATGTCTCAAATTCCTGGGTTGTCATGCATGAACTGCACATCTGAGATTTCCCCACAGTGGCTCAAAGAAATTGTGATGGCCACTTCAGAACCATCACTTCTCTCTGCTGTAGCTACTGAAAGGTCAACTAGGCCTTGTGTTCTGCATTGTTGTCATGTTGGAAGATCCAAGTGCATCCCAAGCACAGCCTCCAGACCGATGAATGTAAATTATCCTCCAATATATTCCGGTAACAAGCTACACTCATCTTGACATTAATTTTCACTATGTTTCCTGTGCTTCTGAAGCTTATACACACCCAGAAAATCAGAGATCCATCTATGCTTCACAGTAGGGATGGTGTACTTTTCGTTGTGGCATCCTCTCCAAACATAGTGTTAATAGTTGTAACCATAAAGTTCAATTTTGGACTCATTTTAAAGTACTTTGTTCCAGAAATTTTAAGGCTTGTCTACATGCAATTTGGCATATTGTAAGTGGGCTGTTTTGTGCAGTTGCCACAGTAAAGGATTTTTTTCTTGTAACTCGACCATGCAGCCCATTTTTGTTCAAGTACCTCCTTACTGTGTGTGCATCTTGAAACAGCAACACCACTTGGTTGCCAAAAAGTCTGTACCGCAGCTGAAGTGGCTTGCAGGTTTTTCTTGGCAGCTCAAAAAATGATCACGGCAGATGTGGCAGAAATCTCAGTTGGTCTACCTGACCAGGTCCTGGTAACAACATAACCCCTACTTTTGCCCTTTGTTATCAGAGTTTGAACACTACTGACAGGCACTTTCAGATCTCCATATATCTTTTTATATCCTTTTACTGATTTATACAAATCAACAATCTTTTCTTACAGGTTCTTTGAAAGTTCTTTTGCTTTTCCCATGGCTTGGTATACAGCAAAGTTAGTGCAATTCTGCATGAATTTAAATTGACTATTTATGTACACACACTGATTATAATCAAAAAGGACACTCTCCCTTAAATACCCTTAATGTGAACCTGAGAGTATATAATCAGCCTTAAACATTCCAGGGTATGTAAACTTTTGATCAGGCTCATTTGGATGATTTCAGTTATCATTATGATTTAAAAAGAGCACTCACAATTAGGTGATAATAATTTGACTCACCTGAGCACACTCCCTAATTAAAAGGAAAGCTTTCTACCCGATTACTTATATTTTCTAAACAATGGCCAATATTTTAGAAATTCTGTCGGGGTATGTACTTACGAGCATGACCGTACATTTAGTATCTTTATATTCTTTCATAATTTTCTACAAAAAGTAATACTTAAAAACAATTGCATATCAGTACAATATATATCAGTGATCAGCAATCTTTATTACCCACATATTAACCTAGTTATCAGTCTAAACAAATCAATATAGCTCAGGTACTAGTAAATGTGTACAATGGAGGTTGCCACATTTGTTGTTTATACTGTACTATCTGAACGTCACGTTCGATAAACAATAACTACATCGAGGGTATGACCGTGTTTGTGAGTAGGAAAAGGCATATACGGAGTCATACTGACAGTTATGTAAAATAGGTTAATAGTTAAAGAGTCAAGTTTTTCATCCATACATATATTAGAATTATCCAGTATTAAAATAAAATTAAAACTTTAAGTAGTGTTAAGGGAGCAAATTCTAAAGCAGACATGAAATTGCTGTATTGCATTTAACGTTTTATCTAAATGAGTTGTTTCTGAAATTAAACACTTAAACTTAAGTCAACTATAAATAATAACATTTGAACTTATGTATTAGTTAAGCAATGGTTCATGCTTTAGGCTCAAATATGTAAATGAACTGACCGGTTTCAGGTGGATGACTGAGCTGTTAGACATCACAGTGTGGTCACCCTCCATCATATCGAGTTCACTTTTGTCATCTGAAGCATCAGGCAAGCTGTTGACACTGCTGCTCTGGCTGCTGGCACTGATGGACATACTAGGAATAGATTGGTTGCTTCCTACACTATTAACTGTTCCTGTCTGACCCACATTGTGTTCAGGCTCCTAGAAGAGAAAAATTCAATCAGGAAAAATCTATTTTTGCTCAAAACATACCCTTTCATCATTTATGTCTAAAAGGAAATTTCTAAATTTTACCAATTACTTACAAAGCAGACAACTGAAAAGCACTGCAACATATCTTATACTAATGGAATTTCAACAAAGATTTTAACAAAGAATTTTCTCTTTCTGTTAATTTTCCACAAGCAATAAACCAGACCATAAATGAAAAAACACACATTCTCAATTCAACACATTCTGTAGTTTTAAGGATGTTTATGGGCATATTGTGCTTAATAAGGTTCAGGAAAACATTATTTTGTAGTGATCCTTGTGGAGCATGCTTATTAAAAGATCATTAAGCCTATAACGGCTGCCGGCAGGCAGCATGGCCACATTTTAGCTACTATAGACGGGAGAATCCTTATGAAATAATCAAACGGCAGTTAAGGCTAATTTTTCCTAACCCAATGTTCATTTCAGCAACAGCCATGAGTTACAAAAAAATATGGTGAATCACCCCTTTTTCATGTAGGGACAGTGTGTGCTGAATTTTCAAAGCAGAAGAGAGTTTAGCTTAGACAGCTGTAAGCAGATAGGAACCATTTTCTTTCTGTTGTTTCAGTTCATATGCCTGAACATGTTTAATGACACAGTACACTGGGGATTTAACATTGTATATATTACTTGACCTGTCATGTTAAAATAACAGATGTCATTGCATGTTCATATCGCTTAATAAAGAAGTGATTTAAAGACGTAAATATTTAAAGATAATTATGATTTGTATAAAAAAAAAACAGAATCCCTGAAGCCTATGAAAAGTCATAATGCTGGGCCACTTTAAATTCCTTAACACCTCTTCATCAGCATCTTTATTTTATAAATGTTTCAATCATTTCTATTTTGAGTAGTGAGCTGCTATTATTATTATAATAAAAACATACATTTAATTTGAGTCTGTAACACAGGGTGTAAATTTTGACTACTTGTAAATGTTGGCTTTTTTTTTTTTAAATCAGTTTTATTCTGTCAGTGACATGCACGTGGTACAACACACTTGCCTCTTCCTCTCTGAGTTGATGGCGTTTATTTCCATTCTTTTCAAAAGAGCAGCAATGACCACAGTTGGTGCTGTGGTTAATGCCTGCTCAGAACAATTTGTTGTACCGGCAATCAAAGATATGATGCCCAGTGACAGCTATCAGATTATCATGCAGCATTTGTGCTTTGACAACAAACACACCCATGCAGAACGTGTGAAAAACGACAGATTTGCTGCGATTTTGGACATCTGGCAACATTTTGTTGAGGACTGTGTTTTGAATTACAAACCAGGGCAACATATTACTGTTGATGAGCAACTGTTTACCACTAAGGTTCATTGTCCTTTCTTGTAATACATATCAACCAAGCTTGACAAATTTGACAAAGTTTTGGATTACGGCAAATTTGAAGACAAAGTACATGTGCAATGCCACTCCTTATTTAGAAAAAGATCCCAGTCGTCCCACGGGAGAACAACTTTCCAAGACTGTGGCCATAAAGCTTATGGAGCCGCTTCTGGACAAAGGCAGAACAGTAACAAAAGACAACTTCTTCACACCACTTTCGCTGGCTAACAGACTACTGAAACTGCAACACAACTCTGCTTGGCACCATAAATAAAATGGGACAGGAACTTAGACCTGCAGCTAAAGTCATTTTATTACACAAACAATTCTCCATATTAGTGTTTAGATCTGGCAGTGCCATGCTGACGGTGTATGCACCCAAAAGAAAGCCTGTCTGCATTCTCAGTACCATGCACCATAATGCAGAGTCTGGACAAGTTTTTTTAAAAAAAAAAAAAAAAACATTTAAATGGCATAGCGTTTTCAAATAATGACGCTTCATGCATGGATGTGTGTGTGCATGCGTGAGAGAGGCAAAGACAGATTTCATCTCATTCAAATGGTTACTGGAATATAAAATAAACACTTTTGCAAAGGTATAACAAAAAAGTATGCTTTTATTCAAGAATAAAACTGAATAATAAAAAATTCAAACAACAAGATACTAAGACAACATGATTCACCAGCGTTTGTGTGACTGTTTATATCCCTTCAGCAATATCTTTTACAGGTAGCAAAAATTTACATCGGGTGTTACAGACTCAAATCAAATGCATATTTGTATTATATTATAGTAATAATAACGATAATAGCAGCTCACTACTCAAAACGAGGAACACCTGGACTTGAACCTGCAACTCTCTGGTTATAAGGCAGCAGTTCTTACCTCTACAACATCTAAGAAAACGTCAATTTTCTGTTGAGTGACATTTGAGCTTGGGTATTTAACTCATTGACAGCAACATGTAAACTGAATGATTTATTTTTCTTTGGTTATATTTCTGAACAAAAGCACAAGTGTTTATTTAATATTTGGACTAATTGACACATTTGCAAAACAAAGATGCTCCTGAAAAAGTGTGAATGAATTTGAGGTGGCCCAGCATTATGACTTTTTTCGTAGGCTTCAGGGATTCTAGTGTTAAACTCTAGTTAAAATCTTTTTTTTTTTTTTAAATTCAATTTTAAGACATGACTAAGGTGGATTTATCTCTGCTCAAACAATTAAAAGTCGAACTGGCAATTTTTCTGAGTGTCAGTTTTCAAATTATGTAACTTATTTTTTGGTTTTTAAGAACAACATACAATATAATATTTTCTGAACTATAGGGAGGTCAAAATAACTTATAGGCTAATACCATGATTCTGAAAACATAATGGTACTAGGTTTTTTATTACAATATCAATAGTAGTATATTAACACATGTTGAAAAGAAAAACTGCAGAAGTAAAATCTGGATATGACTCGGGTTCGAGGTATGGGAATTTCAATAAACGAATGTGGGAATGCCATTATTGACAAAACAAACCCCACATAAAAGATCCCTTTCTTATTGTCAATTTTATCTTCTTATAGAGTTAGTTTAGAAATAGATTTGTGCAAGGTTTGAATATAAGAGCTAGCCTCTTGGAGCTGTTAGAATACCAGGATACTTGATATACTTTTTATGATGAAATATATTGAAGTATGTATATTACAATTTACTGATAAACTGCTTTGAAGAATCAGTGTTCTAAGCTTACAGCTGATTTTACATTTATTACAGACACTTATTGTGTGGCAGCTGGTTACATAGATAAGGAAAACAGAAGGACAAGAATTGGTATGTTTGACAGACAAAGTACTATTACAATAAACTATTCCATCCAGAGTCATGGATACCCCAGCAAGCATCATGTCGGAGGAAGGAACAATCCCTGGACAGGGTGCAAGCTCATTGCTACTGCTGTGCCATGGTCCCCACAAATGTTTAATACATGCTTTAATTCATTTTGTCATGAAAATGATATCAAGTAAAGTATTCTAAAATGTTCGGAGATCTGTAATATCATAAATGTAATGTATTCTGTGTGACCATCACTGCCTGCATGCTCCTGTCAGCGTAAAAGAAAGCCAGTTTAAAGAGCACATAGTGATTAACAACAAGGTCGGGGAAGACGTACAATACGAAGCATTTAACATGCTTCTTTAGTTACAACAGGATTTGAGGAACTTTAGTAAATTAAACATCGATTTTAAGATTAAGTTTACTACATTCTACTTTACTGACAAAATAAAGTAAGAGATTAAAGAGGAAATTTCGAGATTAAAGTGAACATTTATTTAAAAAAGAGAAAAAGATGACATGGCAAGCAGGGCAACTTAAATGGATACAACTGAAAATGGCAATTTTGTGTATCATAACTTTCTACTATAATTCCAGGACCCACATAAGTTGCAAAGTAAGAGTTTTAACTAAGATTGTTCTAACACAGGTCTTTAATCATAATTCACTGTACCATACAACATATAATAAATCAAATATTGTTTTGTTAACCAAATGAATAAAAAGAAAAAAGTAAAATAAAAGGTTTATACAGAGTGGTAGCAACTTAGCCTTTGTATTCTGTGTAATGAAGTCTACAGTATACTAAATATTGAAGGAACATGATTATAGATTCTAGGAATCAACATCAAGGTCACAGAAGTAAGAAGTAATTTCAGATTCGACATTCCATTATCTTTAGGTGGGGAGTGAAAAATGACAAAATCAGACTTTAGCCTTCAGAGTGTACCAGAACAAACTAGTCATACAAATTCAGAAAAAACTACTTATACTTAAGAAAAAAACTGTACTGGCACGATTGTAGTTAAGTGTATAAGAACATTACATTCAGCAATACAACTATAATCAAAACTGAAGATTTACATAACCCACCTCCTCCTCATCTGGAGCCTCTGCAGCAGGCCCATTATGTGCCTCCTGGAAGAGAATCTTTTTCATTTTGCGATACTGAAGGTTATCCAGTTCACGGACTGCATCCTTAGTGCGCAGGATAAGGTCTATCAGAACAGTTTCAGGTCGCTCTCTCTGGACAAAGGCATGCTTCAGTTTTGAAAGAAAATAAGATGAACACTTGAGAAAATCTTAAACTGTTTAAGAATGATTCAATTGTACTAAAAAAAAATTTTTTTCTACCCATTTTCTAAAGGCTTAATTCAGCCTGCTTAAACATAACAACCAAATAGAGTACTTACTGTCCAAAGTACTAAAATTACACCCATGACAAAATGTTTTAAGTTAGGCTTAGCATGATTTCTGCAGAAAAACATGTTTCTACGTTTAAAAATCAGAACATAAAAGAAAGCCATGTTTAAGGTTTTAATTATATTTTTCATGTCATTTTATTCTTTGACCATCTGCTGCATTATAATTATGTCCAAAGAGAATGCAGCTCTCTACTTCAGTCCAAATGCACATAAAGTCTAACTAGGTACATTTCTTTCACATTTACTATTGTGCAAACCCTGCCATAGATAGATACCAAGCAAATATATCATACAAGACTTTGTTAGCTAATTAGCAAGGAGAAGAACACAAGTGAAAATTAAGGGCTATGACTTATGGGTTTAACAAGCAAGATAGCTAATTCACATTCTAGCAAGACAAGCCAGACAGAAAATGTAAAAGTGAAAAAGTAGTTCAAGAGGAGTGCTAAACGGAAAATAACAATAAAATGACATGGTGTGTTCACATTGAAGGCTGGAAGAAGATGCCTTGGCACTTTATAGAATAGCAAAATGTTAATGGTGAAACAACAGTTATATTTTACAGATTATAATTGCAATGCTGCATAATTCACAATATGTTTAATTTTGAAAATCTTACCACAAAGTGCCTCTTTACAAGTAGCGCAAAGATATTTTGTCCATGACTCAGTACATTTCTCTTATGGTAACTTTTGCCTGAAGAGCCCAGTTTTATTCTCATACATTATGGATTCCCTATGGTACAGCAGGTCTGCAGCTCAGAAAGTGGCCTTTTTAAATAAATAAAAAATTACTGCATTTGGGTTTTTGTGTAGGGGCGTGGGAAAATGGCGAGAGCAGTTCCTGTGCACAATGTGGAAGCGGATGGCCCTACACTTGGTGCTCAGTACCAAGATCACCTGTGAACCTTAACTGAAGCCAGGAGCTGCCGATTGCCGCAGCTATGCAACATCCCCTCTTTAACAGGGAAGCATGTGTAAAAGAAGGGAGAATGAAAAAACAAGAAGAGAGATTAAAAAAAGAGAGAGGAAGAATGCAAACTGAGCCAAGAGAACCAGCTAGCCAGCCGGTAAGGGGAGATGCACCGAGGTTGTTGGTCCCACGACAGAGCAGAGGATCACCGCTCTAAGGACAGACAACCCTCACTGATTGTTCAGAGGAGTCGGTGCGATCAAAATGACGTCCACTCCGGGGATCTGAGGTACACCGGTTCGAAAAAGAAGGAAGATGAGGGGACAAACGACCCCGAGCGGTCTCGCCAACACCGCTTGAGGCAGCCAAAATTGGGATCGAGTTGAAGAGGACCGCAGCGATTGAAGTATCTGCAATCTGAGCAACCAATGAGTAAACTGAGGAACTAAGTGAACTAAGAGGGAGTTGTGCTGGGCTTGTCCAGAAGGGAAAGCAACACTGACCCAATGACTGTGATAGTTTTATTATTCTCATTTTAAGTCTTAGTTTAAATCTCAAGATTTCTACTCTTTTATTGGATTATTTATTTATTGACACTTTTGAGCACTACACTTTTTAGACACGTTTATTTGTTGAACTGTTTTTAATAAAAGCTCCCGAGCACTTTTCACCATCCCCTTACTTTGTGCGAGTTTGTCCTCATCTGCCAAGCTCATCCGGTTACGTTATCAATGGTTTCTGATTCAAGAGGCTCCCAGACCAGAGTGAAAGCAAGTAACTAACCTGCACCATCACATGCCAGAAATCTTATTTTTTACCCTCTCAAAATCAGCAAATGCGTACCAGCCTGTTGTGGTGTCATGCACTGCTGCTATATTCATAAGATGTTCAGCAACTAAGAAATCTGGATTCGTTCCCCAAATCATATTGACAAATGGGCTGTTTCAGTAATCTATTTGCTATCATTACCTATGATGGAAAAAGAAATTAAATTTTTTACTAAAACAAACAGTTGTGTTTTTAACATTTTTTGCTAGCTACATGATCTCTACTTTCTTGTCTTCTTTCAAGGTAGACAATCCAAAAACGTTTGAGTTTATATTAGAAACACTATCTGAAAAGGCCCTGATGTTTTTGCAAACTCTTCCTAAACTACTAACCTGGCCATTATTGCAGCAGGATGTTGAGTTTTAGCCTATGTAAACGTAGTCATCTCAGTGTTAGGACCATTTTTATATTTTTTTCACATCAGCAGTTTTATCCTTCTGATTCAAATTTGTTACCTTAGTTGAATATTCATTTTATAATGGTATCATATGTTTACTACTCCTTTAAAAGCACTCCACTAATCAAAAGCATGTATTCTGTATCTCGTCTATGTTAAAACTGTTTTCTTTTTTTAAAATTTCCTTTGACTTAACAGCACCTGGAAGTGTGTAAAAAGGAAGCTGACGCATTACATAGTGCTGACAGAAGATATTCAGGAATTTCTTGTTGGTTCATGCTGTTTTTCTAATATAGCTATATACTGTGACATTTAAACTACAACAAAAACAGTTATTACCTGCCATATTAAGCAAATATGCTAAGATTCATATTGTAGTGAGCAATATCTAAGCATCTTGATTATGTTGATGGCTATATTAATGTGGTTTGCAGGCCTTGGAAGTAACCTCTGATCCACAAGATAAAGAAATTATAGATAAAGTATATTCTGTTCTGCTAAAGGGCAACATTAAAGGAAGACAATGTTAACATATTACTGCTTCTTACTTGAAATGTTAGGTTAGATGCCACTAATAATAAACATGAAAGCATATGAATATCATAATACTAGCTTAAAATTTTTCCAGCTATTTTTTTTTTTAGCTTTTTTTTTTTCCAAAGCTTTGATGGAATCTTATTCTTTGTGCGTTTAATTTTAACTGAATATCACCTTCGCATTACTATATATTGCTATAATAACTCATCATCCAAAATATTTATTGTTATATTTATGAAAAAATTGCACATCTGTGATAAAAAGTGCAAATTTAAGACAGCAATATAGAATGCATGAAGCTCTTGTAGTCAGTATTTTTCTATTGTCATCAATGTGTCAATAATAGAAATAAAAAGATTTATTACAGCAATACACATTTGTCAAATTGCAAAACAACTGATTTATAGCAAAAATGTTGATGGCAAATTAGTCTGAAGAGGTCAAACAGATTACACTTAAATCGGTGAGAATATATCTTATATTTACAAGACAATGCAAGTATTATTGCGACTATAAATTTTGAAAAGCACAGGCAGAAAGAAATTCACTTAAGGAGCAATGAGCAAAGAAAGTATGCAACTCCCAAAGTCAAAAAAATAATCACCTAGAAAATGAGATAAGTTTCAACAGAGCTCAGTACACCTATTTTAACCAACCTTTAAGAGCTCCTCTGAAGTAGGTCGGTCCTGTGGGATTTTCTGAAGGCAAGAGTCAACAAAATTTCGAAAATAATCTGACCTGGTGAGAAGCATATTTGAAAAATACTTAATGATTGAACAGTCTGAAATTATTTCAAAATCAGTAACATTCTGATTGGGAACCTTAGTTTTAAACATTCAACAGTTACATGCAACACAAATATATGCTGGAAAATCCCTATAAGATACTTTATAAGTCATCTTAATCTTTTTTTCAATATATTTCAAAAATAAAAATATATACAACTGGTGCATTAATATGTTTGAGAAACAAACATAAAACTATTAAGTCAAAATTATTTATAATCATTTCATATCAATTTCACAGTTTGAAGCAACTGCTGAATAAAAGTGTACAGCCTTCCTATACTGTGGAAATAGTCTGCATTCACCATTGTCCTCTAAGATTACATTTACCATTACAGCCCAGTCTACATGAATGCCACACTTGAGTTAAGATTAAGAGGAGCTCAGTTTTAAAATGTCACAGAGAGAAGAGCTAAGGGAAAGGACAATAAAGAGTAAAATGGAAGACAAGCGAATACTCATTTACTCTCTGTCCAGTACATGTCCACAAAGACAACAAAAATGTCAAAAGCACCAAAATATCTCTCCTATACACTTGCTCACTTTATCTCATGCAACACTACCTGAAAGTTGAACTCTTACTCAACTTGCCTAAGCTCATGTGAATTATATGGCAATAGTGGCTTTATACCTCAAGGTGAGACTGTTTCTAGGATAATCCTGGAGCCACTTCCAAGGTCACGAATACTCTCAGAAGGTCCTGTTGCCTTTCACACAGTGCTCCCTCTGGCAGTCCCTGGTAATGCTGCATCCCAGAATTAGTAACTTTTGAAATAGCTATTCTTTATTGATAATTCTAGCCCTCCCTCCTCTTTATAAATGTATAGGGTCACACAAATCACAGGGTTTGGGAGAATTCCAGTAAACCAAATAACTTGACATAAGGGCAATTCATTCCTGATAGTTGGCCTCTAGCATCTGTAGGAAGCATGCTTTGCTTGCCCCCAGGCCATAGTTCACCCTTAGTTTTTCCTAGTGTCTTCATACTGCCTAGCAGGGGCATTCTACCCAAAGCCAGTGGTTCCCAAGGTGTGGGGTGCCAAGGGTGCTCCACAGTGGGGATTTGGGGATAGACTGCAGAATGGAATGCAAAAGAGAAGAACAAATTCAGATTATAAATGTGTTTCAAGCTGGAACAATAAACTATGTGTTACTAGGCTCCATATCACCAAAATCAACTGGAAAAAGATAATCCAAGATCACGGAAAGGTCAGTAAGCAAGAAAAACTAAAAGATGAATAATATTTTGCAATCATTGAATAGCAGATAAAGTAATATCAAAAGCAGATAAAGAAAGTGGAGGTAGAAAACCAAAGATTATAAGATACTGTAGAATGATGTGAGGAGGTTGAGAAGGAGAGGCTCTGTGTGTGTTGGGTCTGAAAACCCTGATAGCTAATAGCATAAAACTCAACAAATTCTAAAAGTATGCTAAACTGTTACACCCCAACTGAAACAAACAAACAACATCATTTTCTTTTCCAAGGAAACTGAAGAAACAACATACACTGCAAACATGTTTGCTAAAAATCACAAATGTGAATAATAAAGCTCCAATAGTTTCGTATCAAGTCACGTACCAGGAGACAATGCAAAAACAGTACAAGGCTCAGGATTGAAGAATTAATGCTTTCCACCGCAATAAGTATGATGTCAACTATGACTAATAAGACAACAAGCTCAAAATTAAAAGCAATTCCTCTGTCTAACAACACTATATAAAGAGATAAAAGTAAACTATGAAATGATCTGGAGGACGAGCTCATTAGCAAATAAAATACAAACTTTTCACTAGCACTGATCGGCGAAATTTGCCAAAAAAAATTTCACAGCAAATATGTTGTGTTCTCTAGCAATCTTATTCACTGAATAAAATGAAATTTCCCTATGATGTTGTGTCAGGCCAGCGGGACATGCTTACTGTAATGCTGTGCATACATTGTGTTATTTTTTTTGAAGTCATGGACAAGCAACTTCAGTGGTGCCTTGTACTTTGAATGATTCTAACTTCGATCATTCCAGAGTTGGAATGCTAAATTCAACAGAATTCAGATGATACTTGCACGTTACAACTGCGTGAACAGTGGAAAAAAATGCAGCAACAGAAGGAACTTATGCAGCAAGCATAAATGCCATCTGTTGTGCACCCAAGTCGCCTCTCGCTCTTGCTGTGAAAGCATCTCATGTTATGCTCATGTATTTTCAATGCTTTCTTGCTTTATTTTGGGTATGTTTGGTTATATAAATAACCCCTATCTATTAGCCATGACATCCACACAGGACATCACCACTCCTCACTAAGGTACAGTAAATGCAATTTTCATTTTATTATACAGCATTAACATATTGTATTTATTGTTGTCATGTTTTAATGTATTATTTAGGACATTTGTGTGATTTTTTACCTCAAATTATGTGCATTTGCTGTTTAAAGTTTTTAAAAATGGGTATTGTTTAGGGTCTGGGAATTAATTCATTTTCCACTATTTTTAATGGAGAAAATTGATTTGAAATTTGAACAATTCAGAGTTTAAACGAAGTAGTATGGAGCATCACTGTACTCAAACTGCACAATACAGCTGACAGTTGTATATGTGCTCAAACTGTATAAGCATATTCAAACTGACTGACATGCCACAACATGGGTGCTCAGACTGTATGTGCACATGGCCCTGAATTATTTTCTGTTGTCAAAGTGGGTATAAGCCTATTTGAAAAAGTTTGGGAACCACTGGATAAACAGCATATGTTTGTGTTCTTCTGCTAGCTGGCTTTAGCCAATATAATGTCTTGTTTCCATAACACTTCTCTCTGGAACCTCCCTCAGCTCAATAACCTGTTAAAAGGCTTCAGAAAAACTGGGTCGAATGCGTTAAAAAGGTTCAGTGGTCTGGTTTTACTGAATACAAATTCAGTCATAGTCAACTAAAACTTAACATAATCATAATCTGTAAAACTAAGAATTTGCATAATAATAATAATGATGAAAATACTACAAAAAACTTGGTTGATAAAATCCTGCAGATTTTTAATCCTACCAGTTTGACAATCAGTAAGTAATATTTCATCTACTTTTTCTAATTAGTTGATAAAGTACTGCAGATTTTTAATCCTACCAGTTTGACAATCAGTAAGTAATATTTCATCTACTTTTTCTAATTAGTCAATGTTTTTTACAACAGCGTAATAGTGTACAATAGCTTTAAATAATTGACTTTCTTTTTATCGTTCCTATTAATTTTCCTTTTTCTGCATAAGTTTCTTAATTAATTTTATCCTAATAATGACAATTAACAATGAGCAGAGCAGACACCTGGCCAGATGACACTGGACCATTAACATCCTTCGTATTACATTTTTTCCTTCACCCAAAAAAAAAAAAATAAGCATTGCATTTTTTGCTTAAAAAATTACCACTTTTATTAAACCCCAAAGCACTAAAACTACTAAGCCAGAAGTGTAAAAATGATAATTATACCAATAACAATAACAAACGTAATATGAAATTAATAACATAATGAAGCTAATACCAGATTTTATCAGTAGATACCAGTTCCTATCTGTTTGAATAGGAAAACTGCTTAGGTGTACAGTCATTTACTCAACACTGTTCAACATAATGGCTTGTGTCAACAGTTCTTTTGATCACTTCGTCATCATCAAGAAAAACTTCATGTAAGTAAGTGGATATTGGATCTCAATATTCACTTTTATTCTTGGCTGCCCCACAAAGCCAAAACGAGGTGGTACTGGTTTATTTGAAATGGGATCCAAAAAATAAACCCAACCACGATCTTAAAGACAGTACCTTACCAGTATAGCAAAAATGATTTTTTTATTTCCTATTTGCAGTCATTAAGATGGAAAACATTCTTATGAGTACACAGTAAACTCACCATTCATTAGATTGCAGTGCTGGGGATTCATTCTGCGCTATATGATATAAGGCACTCATTGCATTCATATTGAAAAGTGGAGGCTTTCGCTCCGCTGGAAAATAAAACAAGAATTTAGAAACATTTAAAAAATAACAAAGCAAAACTTACCTGATGATTTAATCCAAACAGAATTAGTGCAACTTCAACTGAACATAGTTCAGAAAAGCATTACTGTACTCTCTATGGATATGTTATAATTAAGACATATCAGTACAAATGACACGTTAATTAATATTTTACTGAAAATTTATTTTTCTTTTAAACAGAAGAAAAAAAATTATGTTTATAAATAACCAATGCTTTGGGAATTAGACTTAAAAATAAGGGCATATTATCATAAAAAAACATTAACATACTTTTAATGAACACAATGTTAAATTAGTAATATAACACAAAATATATTAAATAAACAGAAATGCTTAAATCAAGACATTCGTGTTAATTCTAATCATAGACTCTGCTGTCAGAATCTGGCAATACTGACACTGATTTTTTCGTTCAATAATACACTAAGCTTCTGATAACCAGCAAGTGTCTAAGTAACATACCCTGTATTAAAGTGTCATCCTTGGTGTTTTTACAATTATAATAAACTGTAGACCACAGATAGTACTTTGACAAAATAAAACATTTCTGGTTTAAATAACTTAAAATAATTAAAATCCCTTAAAAATACTTTTAATAATAAGAAAAACATATATGCTGTATACTGTATATCTGGCATATACATACAGTATGCCCTTAAGGAAAAAAAGGGCATAACAAAATAAAAAGCTGGTCATTAAGTACAAAACTGCAATTCTAATAAAGATGTTAACAAGATGTTTACCAGAAGATACAAGACTAATAGGCTTAACAATTTTTAAAAGTAACCTCATTTGGCTTCTGGTTTACTAAACATTGAAGACAAAGTCTAACATCAATCTGTATTTATATGGCAGTCTGTTCTTCCCCTTGTTCAAAATGCGACTTGCTGTATTATACAGAAGCTCACTTGCTGCCCCTACTTGCTCAAGAAGCATCTTTTTTAAATGCAAGGAAAAAACTAATCTGAATGCATTATAATAAGTCTTTGCATTTATATAGCACTTTTCTCACTACTACAATTTCAGTAGAAAATGCACTCTCTTATTCTAGTCAGTTGTGAACTGATTTGTCCGCTACAAGTTCATCTATGAAACATATTTATTTGAACTCCCTCTTCATGCAGCAGGACAACTGCTCAGATTACTGGTTCTTTGGAAATTACTTTGCTTTTTTTTTTTTTTTTTTTAACTGTGGAAGCCAATATTTCAGTTTTCTCTCTCTTTTAAATTTGGCCTAGCTACTCTCTTTCTACAGGTCACCTTCTGACAAAAGAACAACATTCACATTCCCATAACACTTAGCCTCGAGAAGCTCAATAACTTAATTATTTTAATAGTTAGAAAAGCACAAGGATGAAACAATAGCCTTTTAGAGATAAGCCAATTCAGATCAGTCTCAATTGAGTCGTTTGGGATACAAATCATCCAGTTCTGATCGAGTATAACAAAAAATATAATGTTACTTTCATGAATTTCTACTGCAAACACAGCAGAATCTACATTACCAAAAATATATATATAGGATGTAATTTCAACAGTCATAATATATGTTAGAACAGTGGTTCTCAGGCCCTGTTTACGCAAGGCCCACATTAACAATTCAAACATTTTTGTGGCCCACATGTTAGCCTTCGATGGCATATAATTTATTGCTCATGTGTTTAGTAATTGGGGGTAAATATTACTAATATACAGTATTATGTAATTTTTTCTTTACATGTTTAGTTGCTTATTGCTTGCTACACAAATACAATAATAAATAGAGAGACAATGAATCATTATCTGGTTTATTTTATTTTCAAAGATGATGATGTTTGAGCTTACATAGCATATGAAACCTTGCATAAATAAGTTGTCGAAAAAGGTATAAGAACTTTCATCGCTAGTGCTGACAACAACGGATATTCAAGCGAAACTATGCACCAAAAGAGAGATATCTGTAGCAGGATCGGCAAATTTGATTTGTAATGTGCGATCGCTAAACAGCTCCGCTAATTCACCTTGTGCACGACGTTAATTCAGAGGATGCACACTGAAAAGGATTACGAATCCAGTCAAAAGCTTCAATGTTTTCGGACATGAAGTATTTGTCAAAATACTCAGCAAGAGATGTCAGATGCTGTCTTATTACACCAGTGACCCGTTTCAGCATCTCACCGTTGACTTCATTGCTCTCTATAAATTCACAAAATAACTGAAACATGTTGTGTGAATTGCTTTCGAGTCGCGTGCGCCAAAGTCGTAGCTTCTCCTTAAAAAGTGCCACTTTGTCATATGTCTTGAGTAAACTGGCATCTTCACCCTGCAGTGATGTGTTTAGACTGTTCAAAAGACTAAAAATGTCAGCAAGGTATGCCAGTATGGCAAGCCACTCGGTATCTGCGACCTTACCAGCCAGTTTGAGATTGTGTTCGGTCAAAAACTGCAACAATCGAAACAAAGTTCAAACACCCTTGCGAGAATTTTCCCTCTGGATAGCCAACGAATAGCCGAGTGCAATAGGAAATGCTTGTGTTCTGCATCTGCCTCGATACAAACTTAAGCAAATAATCAAATGTTCACTGTTCTAGTTTTAATGAAGTTTACAATCCGTACAGTCATCGAGTACAGATCCCGGAGTTTCGTGCAAATTCTTTGAAGCCAATGCTTCACGATGGATCATGCAATGAGTGTCTATAATTTCGGGCGACACTTGCTTTATGCGGGCTACAACACCATTGTTGCGACCAGTCATTGTGACAGCACCGTCGGTGCAAGCACCAATGCAGTTCATCCACTGCAGGCCAGAAGTTGTGAAAAATTTGTTTAAAAACACAAAATATTTCATCCGCCGTCGTTCTTGATGGCAATGACTTGCAAAAAAGAAATTCCTCTTCCATAACATTTTGCTAACAATAGCGAACATCAACAAGCAGCTGTGCTTCGCCAGCGATATCAGTTGAATTATCTAATTGAACCGCAAACTTAGTAGACTATAACCGTTCAATTAACTGCGTGACATTGTCCCCCGACATTTCAGAAATTCTTCTGCGGACAGTATCATTCGAGATGGGAATGCTTTTAAGTTTTGTAGCATATTCTGAGCCAAACAATACATCGCAAATCTCAAGAGCAGCTGACATGATAAGATCTTCTCCAACTGAGTGTGGTTTCTTTAATTTCATGATTCTCTCAGCAATCAAGTAGGATGCTTTAACAGTTTTTTCATCGAGAGTAACTGTTGTTTTTAACACTGTCTTCTGTTTAGTGTACTCCGTGGCTTTACGCTCAAAATATTCTTTGGTTTTATTCTTCTTCTATCTGAATGTCTTGTAATAAGATGACGACGCAATTTCGCTGGCTTCATAGCTTCGTTTGAGAGAATTTGCAAACAACGCACATCAACAGATTTTGGTTATTTGCTGATGAAACAAAACCCTATTTAATATATTCCACATCATATTTTCGAGCATATTTTGTTTTCTTACAAGTAACAACTTTAGTATCGTCTTGATCATAACCACTTTCGCTGCCACTACTATCTGTTTTTTGGTGTGAAGTCGAAGGGTCTAAACTTCTCTAAAAACCTAAAGTAATCTAAGTCTACTCTAAACAATAAAAAGGTTACCCGAAAAAGTGCGTGACAGTCAAATTTAAATTATTATTGCTTAAATCTCTTGCGTCATTGCTTGCATCAGCCAGTGTTAACAGCTACAGCTTCATTTTTATCCTACTAGAGTACTAAAATAACTAAATTAAACAAAGCGTCTCTAAGCCCTAAAATCCTGCAGATTGCATCCGTACATACGGTCTACCGCTAACAATGCGTAAAAAATGTGGATTATTTTCTTGTTTCCCCTGACTTTTTGTCTAATTTTGGTACTGATTTAAGACTTTACCGTGGCCCAACATATTCCCTGTCACGGCCCACGGGTTGAGAACCACCGTGTTAGAAAACACGGATAAAAACAAAGACCATGACTAATCACACTGCTGCAATCACACAGGGAGAAAGATAGGAACTACAGTGGAAACTTGGATTGCGAGTAACTTGGTTTGCGAGTGTTTTGCAAGATGAGCTAAAATTTTTAATCAATTTTGACTTGATAAACGAGCAAGGTCTTGCAATACGAGTAGTACGTATACCCTGTGTCTGATCACAACTGAGACGATGGTGGTTCTCTCTTGCTGCGGGGATTGTGTGTAATCATCAGTCGGCGTGCCTCACTCATATAGTCAACATCTGTACAAGCGTATATGGTTTACTACAGCATTGTGACCACGTGTGTGTGTTTGTTGTAACATGCAATTCCCCGTTTTGCACCCTAAAACACGAAGCTGAGTCTCAGTACTTTAAGACACAAGCTTTATTCAATTTGAAAAAGGAACAGCACGGTTATTTATGGTAGCGGGATCTGCCACTCTCCTATACAGAGACACAGCAATCGGGCAGGGTCGTGCCCAGGTTAGTGGCCAAGTAATACCGTGCCCTACACATTTATAATGTTCCTTGTTCCTCGCATCAACCATCGACAGCAGGCGCTTATAGCATGTCCGCAATCTTTTTCGGATTCACTTTTACGGCGAACTGCTACACCGCTGGGTGCCTGCGGTTACTTTGGGACGCTCTTCTGCGTGTTGTCCTGTTGGGTGAAATCCCACAAAAGTTTAGAAACTCAGTCACCCCAGCCATGATTCTTTTCAAAGGTAAAGTGCAGGTTAATTTGTTTTATGTATTTTTACTTTATATTTTTGTATTAATCATTTTTATATGAATAGTTTTGGGTTGGGAAACGAATCATCTGAGTTTCCATTATTTCTTATGGGGAAATTCGCTTTGATATAGAAGTGCTTTGGATTGCGAGCACGTTTCTGGAACTAAATATTTATTAAAAAGCATACACATAGGGGAAGAAAAAAAAAACAAAAAAAAAAACAAACTGCCTCTACCTGTAAAGTTTGTGATTTTACAACCCAGCTAAAATAAACTGTTAATAACTTAAACACTACTTTCAACAGAAGACATTTTTTTTTTGTTTTTGATCATTTTCAGCTACTACAGACCTTATAAAATGGTGAAAAATTAGAAATATAAATTTTCAGAAGAGCTGCAGATCGTACACTTTCGAGTTGATGGATGAATAGCTGAAAATTCTAATACATTATATTGTCAATTTTAGCAGACACCTTTAACAGCATTTGTTTGAAATTGTGTACAGAAGGTATGTATCACTTCAGTAGAACAAACAAATTTTAATTTACAATAGAGGTCAATACATTAGTGGCAAACATTTATTTTGTCATTTACATTTTATGAAATATTTACTGATATTGTTTATCATTATATAAAAAGAGTATGAGAGATATGTGCGAAGTTATCAAAAACAAGTTCACATTTGTGAACCTATCATGTTCTTAAAATGGATGGAAAAACAGCATTATGTGAAATGAAATGCTATGGGTTTGACTTTTTAATTTTTGGTTTTGCACCTATTCTAACATTATCAATTAGATCTTTATTCTAATACAGCAAAAATGTCTATAGATAAGACTATTATAGGAAAAAACACACTACTGGTCAAAAGTTTTAGAACACCTCAGAAGTTCCATGTTTTCTTCAAATGTAATCCTTTGAAATACAGAGAATGACATAAAATGGTGAAAAGGTAAGCAGTAAACTGTCCGAGGTTTAAATTTAAAGTTTAAGTTAACAAAAACTAAAGAGGAAATTTCAGAATATTACAAATGGGTCTTCTTCAGGGAACCACTAATAGGTTACAAATGTTCTGCAGTATTTAAAGTAAATTACAGTAAGTCTGGCAAGTTGAAGCAAACAATTTGCACAAGTGGCAGAACTTCAGCTGATTATTTAAAAACCCTGTCACAGTTGGAACAGACTATGTTACGACACCCACTGAAGTAATACTTGAGTAATAGTACACTGTAGAAAATTGAAAATTCCAGTGATAATGGCAAAAAAAAAACACAATTAAGAAATGAAAGGACACAGAGCATTATTACCCTTACAAGTGCATGCCTTTCAGTTACTACTTTGAAGAGGAGACTTTGTGCTGCAGGTTTGACACAGTGGGTAGCAATAAGAAAGCCATTCCTTAAAAGGACAAAATAGGGCCTGGAAATACCAACTGTGAATTACTGCAGACTGGAAGAAACTCTGATGGACTAATTAATCAAAATTTGATTAAAGGATAGTTCCTCAGTGTGCGCCACCAACTGTCAAACACAGAGGAGGAAGTGTGATGGTTTGTGGTTATTTTGCTGGAGGCGGACCGATGACCTGCATAGAGTGACTGGCATTCTGAATCAAAAGGGTTACCAAAGTTTGGCTATTATATCTGCCAAAAATTCCATCAAAAATATGAATACAATTTTGTGCACTTAAAGATTTTTTGACTGTTTATTTGTGCTTACTTATTTGTTCTATGCCTCAATTTCTTGAAACATTAACATTAAATTGTGTGCAATTCCAAAGAAACTGAGGGGTTCTAAAACTTTTGACTGGTAGTGTACCTAGGCAAAAATCTATTAGATATTTATTAATAACATTTTTATCTGTTGCAATGCAATGCTACAAGTACAATATTTTTTGTACCACACAAACATCTGAACTGCAAATTAGTAAATTATGCCTTTAATTAGTTGGTCAGGGAGAAGGGGAAAAAAGGAGGCCGAAATGGTGAAAGATAAAAAATGCTAATAAAAACAATGCAAACTTTTCAAACAACTTTGAACTATATTTCAGATGTGTGTGCTCTGTTTTAATCATCACCTTTGGTGCATGGCCTATTATAAGTTATTCTTAGAGATATTTTGATGTGATGTTACCTTGAAATAGGAAAATACTGTTGACTTAAAAACAACTGGATCAGTTTAATATAAAAAGTCCAATGAATTGCAAATTTTCACCAAAGGTGTTTCCTATATATAGATTTAATACATTCAACATGTAATAAAATAAATGCACAAAAAGAGTCTGCTTTGTTGAGTATAACAGCAGAGACCTTACCCAATTCAATGCATGTAATTCCAAGAGACCACACATCAACCTTTCCATCATATTGTCCTTCATCCATGGCAAGAATAACTTCAGGGGCCATCCTGAAAGAGAAAGTGGGAAAAAATAAAGAGAGAAAAAATAAATAATTAAGCTTAAGCATTTAAGATGGATATTTAGATAAATACTATTGTTAAGGACTCCAATCAGAAAAAAGATAAAGACATGATTTCACGTACTGAACTATGCCAAAAAATTTAGTTTACTGGTTTTGTAAATAGTAAACCACTTGAGAAAAAAGCGCAAATACAGTTGCTGCAAATCATGGCCAGCGTAAGATTGCTTTTTGTAGGTGGATAGTTAAGATTTATTCTTTTTTGTCCCAAGCAGGAAATTTATATTTTACAGAAGTTCAAGATATGCAAACTCCCTCAAACACATACAAGAATTTAATTAAAAAAGCAAAAAACTGTAACTTGTGTCACAGAGAGGATGTGTAGTATTGTTCACAATGGCCATCGGTTTTGTCTTTATACTCTTCTCTGCTAATGCCTTCAGCGGGTAAAAAGTCTTTCTCAAAAATGAGCTTGCTATCTTAACTAGCTTGTTAATGCAGTAGTCCTCTCTTGACATGATGTTACCAGCCCAGCTTACTACAGCATTGAAAAATCACACTGATTGTCTCAGACTTACAAACTATATAAAGGACTTCACTATCCACATTAAGAGCAACACAATCTAAGGGTAAGAAAAGAGTCTGCTCTGCTTTTCCAATAAAAGTAAAAGTACATTGAATACCACTCCCAGAATTGTGAAGTGAATGTCAATTACTAGTTCCATGGTTTTGCGGATTATGGGTTGATCACTTCTAGTCTATCCACAGATTATGTCTATAAGATTTAACTCGGGGTTTTGACTTGGCCACTCAAGGACAATCCCCATCTTAAGCCTTTACATTGTTTTTGGCAGTGTGATATCATGCTGGGAGGTGAAACCCCACCTGCATATCGGCAGCATCTATCTTCCCATCAATCTTGACCAGTTACCCAGTTCCCACTAGACAAACATCCCTACAAAATAACAATGCCACCAATATTCTTCACAGTAAGTATAGGGCATTTTAGGAGATATGATCCGTTTGCTTTTTTGCCAAACACAGCACTTCAAATTCATTCTAAAAAGATCAATCTTGGTCTCATCTGACCATAAAACATTTTGCCATACAGCATCAGAATCACATAAATGTTTTTGCAAAGGTCAAGAGAACTTCACAAAGAGAGTCGCAAAAGAGACTCAGTGTGTCTGTGTGAATACAACCAGGTCATTCATTTTTAAAGGACATTCCAAGTTAGTCAGATGCTGATGGTGCCATAAGCTTTTCACTTTTTAATACCCTGAATAATTCTCAGTGGGATAGTTAAAGCTCTATAAATCTTTTTGTTTCAATCTCCTAACTTGTGCTTTTCCACAACTTTATCCCGAAGCTCTTTTGAAAGCATCTTTCTAGCCATAGAAGTTGCAATCCTTGCTACTTGCAGCAGTGCAATCTACAAGGAACAGTTTGATTAATTCTGAAGTAATAAAAAACACAACAACTGATGACAGGTGATTAAACTGGTTTGTGATCTAGAAGGTGATTGGTTGATAACAAGTTGATAATGGTTACTGTAGGGGTTTATCACTTATCCAAACCAGATATTGTACTAGTTTAATTTTAAGAATTGTTCAGCATGTTTAAAAATGTGCGGGTCAAAGAGGACACATTATCTTGCGTGCACTGTATATTCCCAAGCAGTGTACAACATAAAGCTACAGAACATGGTGAAATGAATGCACTGCAGAACATGCAGAAATGAATGCAGTGAATATGCAGATAGTAATAAACACAAACTAGAGAGTCCAAGTTGGACAATCTATATACACAACACAGACTTTAAGGCTGATTCACATGTTTTTGTTTAAAAATGTAATACTATGTTTAATCTTGTATTACATTGCAGACAGCAAGCAAATGTACCATTTCCTCCTTCTACATTGTCAGTAAAATTATATATTTTTGATATTTATCTTTCATCATCAGTACAGATGGCCAAGCACATTTTGTTTGGTCTAGAGCAATGTTTTTCAACCTTGGGGTAATGTCAGCCCTTTTAAAAAAAACGTGCAGGTAACACAAAAAGATCTTCAATTATTGCATACAACTAATCCTTACTTTATCAGTGTAAATTAAGACTAAAGTAGTGATCTTCAAGCTGTGCAGTATGAGAGCAGCTCTCAGGTAGAATATAAAGGAACCAAAAAAAAAAAGGTGTGTGTTAAAAGATGGCCTTAAAAGGAATGTTGATTACACTACGGCTGAACCAGAGTCTCCACACTCAACTATGCTTCAATTCAACAGCTCAGTTTCACACTTGTGTCTATCCATGTAAACCCATCAACTCTGACCCACTGTTCACAACAGGTCTGAGTTCACAGCTCCCACTCGTTCTGTGTCTTTGAGTAAAGCCATGCTAGACCAAACACTGGCCAGGAACCATGTACCAAAACTGAAGGAATTTTTGTTAAAGACAGAATCTCAAGTATGTGCTTTCACTCTCACAAAATCCAATCCACATCCAAAATTCTCATGGCTGCACAATATGTCACTCTGTCTCTCAGTCGTACAATGTTAAATGGTTTTTAGTGTTGGTGAACTTGTTTGGTGTACTATCATTTTTAGAAGAGTTTTAGAAGTTGGCAAATTAAGGCAATTTAATAAACACTAAGAAACAAAGACAAGCATTAAAAATTATTAATAATAAAAATATATATATCTAACATTTTATTTTAGGGTTTTCTATACTAATAAAAGGCAAAGCCCTCACTGACTGACTGACTGACTACTAATTCTCCAACTTCCCGTGTAGGTAGAAGGCTGAAATTTGGCAGGCTCATTCCTTACAGCTTACTTACAAATGTTAGGCAGATTTAATTTCAAAATTCTAATGGTCATAACTGGAGCCTACTTACGTACATATATACGGCCATAGCCTGTAGCTCAGTCGCCATGTGAGGCAGAGTTGCGTCCCTCATCGTCACGCTTCCCACCTAATTGAGTGCCTGCCCATATAAGGCCGTCCATCAGCAGCTATCCAATAGACACGCTACCGCTAAATATTCGCAGGTGAAGGACTGTGCTTATGCAAACGAAGATGAGATGGTCAGGGATAGACTAGTTTTTGGCATAAACTCAGCGAGAGAAACTTTTAAGTGCCAGGTCTTAGCTAACATTAAATAAAGCCGCGGACATCGCAAGATCGCACGAGATAGCACAAGCACAGCTGAGAATCTTCAATGCATGTACCCCGAATGGCTCACATGAACTGACTGTGAACGAAGTACGCAGAGAACAAGCAAGAGCTCCAAAGAGCACTGAACAAAAAACGCATTACACAATTGAGAAGGCAGCAAAAGAATATGAAGCGAGTGACGCATACAAGCATATTCATAAGTGCAGCTACTGCGGAAACAAAGCACGGTGTAAATCTTAAGTTTAAATTAAGTTCACAGACACGATGCCGCTGGCATTTGTCATGCCTAAGACAAATACGATATTCGCAAGATACAAGTTTAATGAGAGGACGCAGGGTATAAACGAGACTTTTGATCACTTTGTAACGGAGTTAAAATTGCTGGTGAAGGACTGTGTTTATGCAAACGAAGATGAGATGGTCAGGGATAGAATAGTGTTTGGCACAAACTCGGCAAAAGTGCGAGAGAAACTTTTTTATGTTCATAGACACGCTGCCGCTAAATATTTGCAGGCAAATACACAACTTAATACCGGGAATGCCTGTTGAACATATTACAATATTACATATTGACAACGAAGATGAGATGGTCAGGGACAGACTAGACAAACACGGAATGTAACCTGAACACAACACATCCTCCAAATACGAACCTGATTGAAACAAATAATGATAATCAAATCCTTGATGACAGCAACACTCATAACAAAACAAATAATGATAATCAAATCCTTGATGACAGCAACACTCATAACAGTCACAAAACAATTACACTGACAATCATGTTAGGTTATTTTTAAAATGTTTCCTTTTCTTTATCATAACTTCATTAACACACTTCTTCTCCGCTGCAAAGCACGGGTATTTTGCTAGTTAATAATAATCAACACCAGAAAGTTTTTTGTTTCAGATAAAGTTGTGAATGTTTGACAACTTTCATCTTACCTTAAAAAATACTTACAAAAATAGGCTGAAGGTAGAAAAACATATGAGCTTAACGTTGACAAACTGGAACCCAACTGATAATAATGACCCTAAATAATGTCAAGATTTTCAGTGCCATGAAGCAGGTCCGGCCTTCACACTGACTTTCAATTATTTTCCACTCCTCCTTTTTCTTTTTAAAACAAAAGTCACATGTAAGGAGTTATTTTTCTATGTGTTTCAATTTGGATTAATATGTAACTGCATATTTTTTGTAAATTAAAAGGATCGACATTTTAAGCTTTCTAAATTTTATTCTTTATCAAACCGCCCTATTGTTCTTACGTTAGAAACATTAAAAATACAGACAACTAAACAAAAAACTATCTGTAATCATCTGTTAAAATCCCCAAGACAACAACAGGGGGAAGGGTGAGGGTGAAGAACTGTCACTTGTAGTTGTGCCTACTAAGAACTGCATGCATAACAATTTAAGAAAAAAAAAATAGTGATACTTCAAAACACTTCAATTCCTGGTGGTCATAGACCAAAAAAAAAGTTAAGTTTGGCCTAAAGATATCATATGACAGTTAGGGTTAGGATTATATTCATCAATAGTCTGCTACCGTTAAGAACTTGCTTTGATTATTAAGTATACTATTATATAAAATCAGTAAAAGCAGACTGCACGATAATGTGCAATGAATACACTTGACTTATAGTTTTCATACTCTTTCTCTGTACGTTTAGCATTCTCATTTGATGCTTCTTGAGCCGTTCGTCTTTTCTCCACCCTAGTGACCTGCTTCTTCTCTTCTTCTGTCGGCATCTTTTCGCGTTAAAACTGATTAAGTACGTTTTTGTGTTGCAATTACTTAGTACATTTTTCTTAATTTTTCACTTAAGCTGGTACTTAAGCCTTCAAAATGCATCAAGAATGATTTAAGATATGAAGAGGTATAGAGGAAGTGACAACAAAGGTGTCAGGAATGAGAACGGCACCCATACACTTGCACTGCATGACTGTCCTGCTGCCAAGAGTTTATTATACAATACAATAAAATAAAAATAAAAAGAGTAATAAAAATCATCACCCCGAAAGCAGACAGTAGAGGTCACACAGTATATGTGTACCAAATTTCAGGTCAACGGGTCAAACGGTTTTACAAGCGACAGGTGATTTAAAATCCCGGAAAGACAAACAGGGACAGCCATGGTAGCGTATTATATAAGAAGATCATGCAGTTTGACTATGATTTGCAGTACTGGCTTTATATCTGCAGGGTGCTTGACCAATGGTATAACATTTTGATTAGACTTGCCTGAAAGTGTGGGGTCCAGTGGTCTACAACGTTCAGTTACACTATACAATCTTGATACAGAACAGCAAAGACAACTATTTTCAATGAAGACAAAGTGTACCCTCAAAATATTATGTATAAGAAAGTTCTGCTTAAATATGTTATTTAATTTGATCAGGAGGCATGTAAACATACCAGTATACTGTACTTTAGCAAACAAGTTACATGTAAATATGTAAGCATACAATTTACTTATCAATTTAACACTAGAATTACCAGAGCCAACGAAAAAACTCGTAATTCCGTCCCACCTTAAACTGCTTCTTAAATCCCTTCACACCTCTCCGCCAGCGCCCTTTGTCTTCTAAATGTGCTGATAAAGAGCAGCCGGCTATTCCATCCCCCCACCAATTTAGAACGTGCATGAACTTCTCTCAGCTCATGCCTTGATTGAGTATCTGGGAGTGAAGTGGAGTTTTAGAGTGAAATAATAGATTGTTGTTTGGAACACACGCATTTCATGTCTGTTCCGTTTCTACAGTAATCTGTGTCAACACATTGTTAAAACAGAAACTTTTTTTATATTCTAGTAGTAGATGACAAAATGTAGGCATAAACTATATAATGTATGAAGCCTGAAGTCCAAATAGCAAAGAAACATTTTCACAAGAATAGCACAATTGCACTTTTATTCAAACATATAACTGCAGAAACAAAAAGCCGCCTTAACATGCGACATTGACACCAGTTTACTGTAACTGACTCCGTGGTTCAATAGATTCAGCCCCCGCTTGCGAATCAAGGGGTGACGGGTTCGATCCTGCTCCCCTCCGTTTTGAGAAGTAAACTGCTCTTAGTCTTACTGTTTTAGAATAAAAGCATACATTTGATTTCAGTCTGTAACAGCCGGTGCAATTTATGATCTTTGTAAAGGTTAGCTTTTTTTTTTTTTAATTCACTTTTCACTCTCTCAGTCGCATTCAGAATCAATCCATACAACCCCATCTGACACGGTTTTCACTAAAGACACGCTATAGCTCTGCAGTGTACCACGATGCATACTAACGCTACCCCCAGCATGTTGCTGTATGCTTTTTCTTTTGTACTCCAGGACAGGCAGAGGAAAGAATGGTAAAGACCAGTAACTTCGGCGCTATATGCAATCATCAGACACTCCCCATCTGGCCGTGTCGTTCAAACACAGGAACATATGTTGGTGTAAAAGTATAACAAAAGTGCACTTTTGTTCAAGTGCACTTTTTCCATTGCCTTTTCCTGTAAGAAGCAGTGTACACACTTCTCTCTATGCTGTGGTTTCTATTACACACCTGAAAGAAAGAGACAATACATGTGAAAATATCCAGCATACAGCAACATGCGGGGACTGGCAGGAACACTCAATAAAACTGAATAAAAAGAAATTCAAGTGACGGTGAGATACGAAGAAGGCAGCTTCGCCAGCGTCTGTGTGTCAGAACCGGGTGGGGGGGCGTTAGTATGCATCGTGGTACAGCACAGAGCTATAGCGCGTCTGTATTCTGTTTCTTTTGTACTCCAGGGCACGCAGAGGAGAGAATAGTAAAGAGCAGTAAGTTCAGCTATATGCAATCATCAGACACTCCCCATCTGCCCGTTGTTTTGTTATACTTTTCAATACTTTTATACTGCTCAAGCGGGCATGCTCAAAAATACACGTGTAATGCCACGAAAAGTGCACGCAGACACTTCATTTCGCAAACAAAACAAGTGCACTTTTATTCAAAACTACCTGTATAACCGAAGAAAAAGAAAGCAAGTTACAGTAGGCGATTGATCGACATCTTGCATGGTGCAATGCTAAGAAGTGCAGATTTTCATTCCGTGCTATATAAAATCATCACATTCAAATATTAACAGTTCCCACACACCCAAGGACCGTCCTTCCTACATTTACGACACGTGTACTTGTTGCCGTGTACACACCTCTCTGTGCTATGGTTTCTATTACACTGAATGAGCACCTGACACTGTACTTTCTTCCCTGGGGGAAGGTCCGCATCAGAGAATTTCCAGTTCCTGCATAAATTCACACCGATCTGACGCTGTTCGTTTTCAAATAATATTGCATTAGTGCGATTATATTTTCACATATATTGTCTCTTTCTTTCAGGTGTGTAATAGAAACCACAGCATAGAGAGAAGTGTGTACACTGCTTCTTACAGGAAAAGGCGATGGAAAAAGTGCACTTTTGTTATACTTTTACACCAACATATGTCACTGTGTTTGAGTGACACGGGCAGATGGGGAGTGTCTGATGATTGCATATAGCGCCGAAGTTACTGGTCTTTACCATTCTTTCCTCTGCCTGTCCTGGAGTACAAAAGAAAAGCATACAGCAACATGCGGGACTGGCAGGAACACTCAATAAAACTGAATAAAAGAAAAGCAAGTGACGGTGAGACACGAAGAAGGCAGCTTCGCCAGCGTTTGTGTGTCAGAACCATGGGTAGCGTTAGTATGCATCGTGGTACACTGCAGAGCTATAGCGCGTCTTTAGTGAAAACAGCCGTGTCAGATGGGGTTGTATGGATTGATTCTGAGCGCGACTGAGAGAGTGAAAAGTGAATTAAAAAAAAAAAAAAGCTAACCTTTACAAAGATCATAAATTGCACCGGCTGTTACAGACTGAAATCAAATGTATGCTTTTATTCTAAAACAGTAAGACTAAGAGCAGTTTACTTCTCAAAAGGGAGGGGCGCAGGATCGAACCCGTCACCCCTTGATTCGCAAGCGGGGGCTGAATCTATTGAACCACGGAGTCAGTTACAGTAAACTGGTGTCAATGTCGCATGTTAAGGCGGCTTTTTGTTTCTGCAGTTATATGTTTGAATAAAAGTGCAATTGTGTTATTCTTGTGAAAATGTTTCTTTGCTATTTGGACTTCAGGCTTCATACATTATATAGTTTATGCCTACATTTTGTCATCTACTACTAGAATATAAAAAAAGTTTCTGTTTTAACAATGTGTTGACACAGATTACTGTAGAAACGGAACAGACATGAAATGCGTGTGTTCCAAACAACGATCTATTATTTCCACTCTAAAACTCCACTTCACTCCCAGATACTCAATCAAGGCATGAGCTGAGAGAAGTTCGTGCACGTTCTAAATTGGTGGGGGATGGAATAGCCGGCTGCTCCTAGCTTCTCTTTATCAGCACATTTAGAGAACAAAGGACGCTGGCGGAGAGGTGTGAAGGGATTTAAGAAGCAGTTTAAGGTGGGACGGAATTACGAGTTTTTTCGTAGGCTCTGGTAATTCTAGTGTTAAAATCATTATGTGACACAATGATATAACCAAATTTACAGTCTTCTATTCCAAGGACAAGCTGTTATGGCTAGAATTTAAATTTAGACAATTGGACCACTATTCTCTCAAGAAATAATAATAAAGCTTTTCAAATCCAATTACTATAATCAGGTTACTGTTGGCAACTTGCCTTTTGTGACAGTCCATTGTGTTGCCATGTTAAATCACTTCCATGCTGGATACTATAAATTATGATACTTCTTGATTTCATGCATTTTTAAAATATGCTCATGAATTAATATCACTTTTGTTTAGAGCTCCTTCAAGTTCTTAAAGCATGGCTTGAAATTCATTTTGAAAGGTGTGTGATAACCTTCTTAAATTTAGCACAAAGGCAGACTTCAGACTCCAGGGGACAATGGGATCAAAACCACACAATTTAAAGTGCACTTTGATTTTAATATTTCAGGTATTTTTCTTAATGTCACAATTTATTCTGCTGTTTGCAATAGTTCATAAAATGGTAGATAAAACTTAGCAGAAATACATTATTTCAATGACTGGCTGATATTCTAACTTTAAAAAACTATTTAATCTTGTATGTAGAAATATTATTCATGTTTTAGCCCTGTGCTTCCCAAACTTGGTCATAGGGACCAACTGTGGCTGCAGGTTTTTGTTCCAACCAGCTTCTGTTAATAATGGGACTCATGAGCTAATTAAGTGAACGGTTATTTTGGTTTATAAAAAAAAAAAAAAAGGTACCAAACAGTAGTAGTTCTTCTTTCGGCTGCTCCCGAAAGCAGATCATCCAAAATTGTTGTCTGCATATTGATGTAAATAATTTTTTTTTTAAATAATTTTTTCTTCATGATTTTCATTCTACTTTCCCAGGTGTTCTAATTGTTTAATTAATCCATTATTTACTAATTAATGGCTATGTTGTGAAAGTAACTGCAGCCCTTCATTATTGTTATTTGCCTGAGGGTTTGCTCTGTTCATGTTTAATTATCATTAATAAGATGCAACAAAGGGGGAAAACTGCACAGAGAAATGGCAAAATATAATGAAATCAACAAAAGAAAGTTATGCATTTCAATCTATAGCAAAAGCAAAAATATTTCTCAATGTCTTATACATGTAAAAATCATGCTGCTGTGCTTTTCTGAATGTAGAATAAGAAAAAAAAATACCAACTAATTAAATGAGATCAGTGTTATCAGGTGTTGTCACTGATTATGAATATGGCTAGAACAAAAACCTGCAGTCACAGGGGGTCCCCAGGACCGAGTTTGGGAAGCACTGTTTTACCCAAAAACACAGACTTCCTGACTATTTATTCATGAGTAATAAAAAAAAACAATCTAGAGAATGAAAAACAGGCCAAAAAAATATATATATTTTTTTTTAATCTACACCCTATTGTTTTGCCCTTCAGAGCATAATTTTATGCAACTTTAACAGAGTTAAGCAGTGAACAGAAGGCTGCGTGAATGTTGTTAATTTAAGATATTTGAGACAAATACTTAAAATAACCCAGCCACAGTGGATGCACAAAGCAGTGCGTTTCTTTGTGCCGGTCCCAAGCCCGGATAAATGGGGAGGGTTACGTCAGGAAGGGCATCCAGTGAAAAAGTTTGCCACATCAATATGCGGACAACAATACAAATTTCCATACCAGATTGGTCGAGCCCCGGGTTAACAATGACCGCAACCAGGTACTGTTGGCCAACAGGGGGCTGGCGGAAATTGGTTACTGTTGGCCGAAGAAGAAGAAGAATAAGGAGGAGGAGGGGGGAGACATGTCCGGAGGTAGGAGGAGAGGAGGAAAGTAAAGAAAGTGGAGCTGAGGGTAGGAACTTTGAATGTTGGCAGTATGACTGGTTAAGGGAAGAGAGTTAGCAGATATGATGGAGAGAAGGAAGGTTGATATATTGTGCGTGTAAGAGACTAAATGGAAGTGGAGTAAGGCCAGGTGGATCGGAGATGGATTCAAATTGTTCTATTATGGTGTGGATAGGAGGAGAAATGGAGTAGAGGTTATTCTGAAGGAACAGTATGTCAAGAGTGTTCTGGAGGTGAAAAGAGTGTCAGACAGAGTAATGAGTATGAAGCTGGAAATTGGAGGTTTGATGATGAATGCTGTTAGTGCATATGCCCCCACCAGTTGGGTGTGCAATGGATGAGAAAGAAAATTTTTGGAGTGAGTTGGATGAAGTGATGAACAGTGCACCCAAGGGACAGAAAGTGGTGATTGGAGCGGATTTCAATTGACATGTTTGTGAAGGGAACAGAGGAGACGAGGAGGTGATGGGTAGGTATGGTGTCAAGGAGAGGAATGAAGAAGGTCAGAGGATAGTGGATGTTGCCAAAAGGATGGATATGGCTATGGTGAATACATATTTTAGGAAGTGGGAGGAACATAGGGTGATGTACAAGAGTGGAGGACGATGCACACAGGTAGATTACATACTATGCAAAAGAGTTACTCTGAAGGAGATTGAAGACTGCAAAGTGGTGACAGGGGAAAGTATAGTTAAGCAGCATAGGATGGTGGCCTGTAGGATGACATTGGAGATGAGGAAGAGAGTGAGAGCACAGCCAAGGATCAAATGGTGGAAGTTGAAAAAGGAAGACTGCAAGGTTGAGTTTAGGGAGAAGGTGAGACAGGCACTGGGTGGTAGTGAAGAGTCACCAGACAGCTGGGCAACTGCAGCGGATGTAGTAAGGGTGACAGAAGCAAGGGTGCTTGGCGTGACATCTGGACAAAGGAAGAGGAAAAGGAAACTTGGTGGTGGAATGGGGATGTACCGGAGAGTATATAGAGGAAGAGGATGGCAAAGAAGAAGTGGGATAGTCAGAGAAATACATAAAAGTAGACAAGAGTACAAGGAGATAAGGCACAAGGTGAAGAGAGAGGTGTCGAAGGCTAAAGAAAACCGTATGATAAGTTGTATGAGAGGTTGGACACTAAGGAGGGAGAAAAGGACCTTTACCGATTGGCTAGACAGAGGGACCGAGCAGGGAAAGATGTGCAGCTGGTTAGGGTGATAAAGGATAAAGATGGCAACGTACTCACAAGCGAGGAGTGTGTATTGAGCAGATGAAAAGAGTACTTTGATAGGTTGATGAATGAAGAGAACGAGAGAGAGAAGAGGTTGGATGATGTAGAGACAGTGAATCAGGAAGTGCAATGGATTAGCAAGAAGGAATTAAGGACAGCTATGAAGAGGATGAAGAATGGTAAATCCGTTGGTCCAGATGACATACCTGTGGAAGCATGGAGGTGTTTTGGAGAGATAGCAGTGGAGTTTTAACCAGATTGTTTAATGGAATCTTGGATAGTGACAGGATGCCTGAGGAGTGGAGAAGAAATGTACTGGTGCCGATATTTAAGAATAAGGGGGATGATCAGGACTGTAGTAACTACACGGGGATAAAATTGATGAGCCACAGCATGAAGTTATAGGAAAGAGTAGTGGAAGCTAGGTTAAGAAGTTAGGTGATGATTAGTGAGCAGCAATATGGTTTCATGCCAAGAAAGAGCACCGCAGATGCGATGTTTGCTCTGAGGGTGTTGATGGGGACGTTTAGAGAAGGCCAGAAGGAGTTGCATTGAGTCTTTGTGGACCTGGAGAAAGCATATGACAGGGTGACCCGAGAGGAGTTGTGGTATTGTATGAGGAAGTTGGGAGTGGCAGAGAAGTATGTAAGAGTTGTACAGGATATGTACGAGGGAAGTGTGGCAGTGGTGAGGTCTGCAGTAGGAGTGATGGATGCATTCAAGGTGGAGGTAGGATTACATCGGGGATCATTTCTGAGCCCTTTCTTATTTGCAATGGTGATGGACAGGTTAACAGACGAGATTAGATAGGAGTCCCGGTGAACTATGATGTTTATTGATGACACTGTGATCTGTAGCGATAGTAGGGAGCAGGTTGAGGACACCCTGCAGAAGTGGAGATATGCTGTACAGAGGAGAGGAATGAAGGGGAGTAGGAACAAGACAATACATGTGTGTAAATGAGAGGGAGGTCAGTGGAATGATTAGGATGCCGGGAGTAGAGTTGGCGAAGGTGGAGGAATTAAAATACTTAGGATCGACAGTACAGAGTAATGGGGATTGTGGGAGAGAGGTGAAAAAGAAAGTGCAGGAAGGGTGGAGAAGAGTGTCAGGAGTGATTTGTGACAGACAGATATCAGCAAGAGTGAAAGGGAAGGTCTACAGGACGATAGTGAGACCAGCTATGTTATATGGGTTGGAGACGGTGGCACTGACCAGAAAGCAGGAGACCGAGCTGGAGGTAGCAGAGTTAAAGATGCTAAGATTTGCACTGGGTGTGATAAGGACGGATAGGATTAGAAATTAGTACATTAGAGAGTCACCTGAAGTCGGATGGTTGGGAGACAAAGTCAGAGAGGCGAGACTGCATTGGTTTGGACATGTGCAGAGGAGAGATGCTGAGAATATTGGAAGAAGGATGTGAAGGATAGAGGTGCCAGGCAAGAGAAAAACAGGAAGGCTTATGGATGTGGTGAGAGAGGACATGCAGGTGATGGGTATAACAGAACAAGATGCAGAGGAGAGAAAGGTATGGAAGAAGATGATCCGCTGTGGCGACCCCTAATGGGAGCAGCCGAAAGAAGAAGACATATAGTTAAAATATAATTAATACATTCTTAGGTTAGGTGGTATAGTAGTGCATACTAACTAGCACTGCCACTTTACTGATCCAGCACATGATTGTCTATGAGGAGTTTGCATGTTCTTCTTGTGCCTCTCTGCTTTTTTCTGAATTGAAGCAAGCTGCTTTGAGAATGACAATAACTCTTATTAGTTTTCCAGTGAAAATATTTACTATGAACAACCGCCAAAACCAAACATTTCTGGAAGACAATAAGAGAATGTAAAAAGTAAATAATTTTTCCTCTGGAAATTCTTTCTTGTTAGAGTTAGGAAGGTGGCAGCCTTCTACAGCCAATTTTCATAATGCTCAAATTGGGGGTGTTTATCCCGTCAGAGATCCAAAGGCACACCAATATACACAATTTATACAGAAAAGTGGGTCGGTAAGGGGCTGTACCAAATAGATATGCGAACAGACATATTTGTCTTATAAATAGATTAGATTTTAATGTGGTCTGAACTGGCAGTATGCATAAATTAATTACAAAAAACAGAAATGACAGTGTAGAATACTGCACAGTCACTACCCAATTTCATGTGCTGACTTTACACCATCTCCTGGTATAAAACTATCTAATCAGACGGTTCAAATTAAAAAGAACTCCACTGAACATCCAACTGCCATATTCCACAGCTGTGCACTCCAGTCAAGAGCAATGCCAACAGTACCAAAGCGTAAAAAATGAAAAAATAAATAAACTCCAAAGTAACCAATTTGGCATAATTATAAAATTAGTGATATAGAAAATGATTTTGATTATTTTTGTAAGACGTATGCATGGGAAATTCATACGCTAACAATTAAAATTTGTAGGAATTACTAACTTTGTGCAGGACAAGTGCAATCCCATGCCGAATTTCTAGCTCAGCTTAAATAAATACAAAATTGTATGTTAATTACCCCAAGCAGTTTGTAGTGATGGACAAGAAAAACTTTTAATCAGAACAGAAAAAAAGTTTCTGATACAATATATGACTATGTTGACCAACAGCAAACAATATAAAAACATTCAAGAAAAAAAAAATGTTACTCATGTTGAAAAATCTGCATGTGACGTCAACCCAGTCAAATGATCAGAGCATCTCAAATATGTGCATCTTATCTAAAATATTATAAATAAAATCACTTCTGAAAAATGCTCTTGTGAAATAAAACAAAACGCATTTGGACTTCAAGCATCTGAATTAACGGAAACATGAACAGCTGAAGACTCAGTGTAGGGTATGAGATAGGAAAGACATAATGATGAAAACTGAAGTAAAATATATTTATTAGGGAGAATGAAAAGGAAACAGTAAATAGGTACTGTTTAATAGTAATGCTCTGATTGATCAGCAAATATTTCACAGCAAAGAGTTAATCTGTAGTCAGTATATTGGCCAATCACAAAAAACAATCTTTTTCAGACCCTGTTTTTCTAAGATTTATGGTAATTTAGTGGCAGTGCCCTGTAATGTAAACTACTGCATTTCAGCCAGCAGCAAACTTCCTGTGGTGTAAACAAAGCAAAGAAAATCAACGCATGCTTTATTTGTTGGGGGGTTATTGGAATATTATCCTTTACCCTAAAAAAAGTATAGTAATAAACTAAGAAAGAAAAACTAAGACGTTGTCCTGTGCAATCAGACAAATAGCAAGGAAAGGTACCTTCAGACACTTTTATTTTGTTCTTTAATTTAAATGGACACTGAACTTTTGCTAACTATAGCAGCTTATATTTTCAGTTGGAAAAAGAATAAAGAATAATTTGAAATTGCTGCTTAGCAAAGAATAAGCTTAGTAGCTCAACAGCAAAATTTGTCTTTTACTTGTTAAGGATGCCAGCCTTATGTCTTCTTAATAATCACCTCATGAACATTTGATACATTTGCAACTTCTTTAAAGATCTGTACTTTGCCTGTGTCATACAGTATGTGTTTTGGTAAGAAAATGTACTGCAGGTATACAACAAAAATTATAAATGTCTAGCTGGTACACTGAACAAAGAAAAAACATCCGTACAAATATAGTAAACTAGCAAAATACCCACGCTTCGCAGTGGAGAAGTAGCGTGTTAAAGAAGGAAAGAAAAAAAAAGGAAACATTTTAAAAATAACGTAACATGATTGCCAATGTAATTGTTTTGTCAATGTTATGAGTGTTGCTGTCATATATATATATATATATATATATATATATATATATATATATATATATATATATATATATATATATATATAGCAAAATACCCGCGCTTAGCAGCAATGTCGTGTGTTAAAGAAGTTGAAGAAATGATTGTCAAAGTAATTGTTTTGTGTATTTGGCGGCAGCGTCACGTAGTTGTTTTCGTCTAGCTGCATCAGAAAATGTACCACGATGTCTGACACGCCTCCTTTTTACTGTTTTCTCACAGCTTGGATTGCTGCTATCATAATGGGTTTGAGTCTACATACATACATACATACATACATATATATATATATATATATATACACACACATATCTATATACATATCTACATATACACATATATATATACATACTTATCTACATCATATATATACACACACAAATTATATATATGTGTGTGTGTGTGTGTGTATGTATGTGTATATATATATAAACTGCTCAAAAAAATTAAAGGAACACTCTGAAAACACATCAGATCTCAATGGGAAAAACAAAATCCTCCTGGATATCTATACTGATATAGACTGGGTAATGTGTTAGGAACGAAAGGATGCCACATCGTTTGATGGAAATGAAAATGATCAACCTACAGAGCCCTGAATTCAAAGACGCCCAAAAATCAGAGTGAAAAAATTATGTGGCAGGCTAGTCCATTTTGCCAAAATTTAATTGCAGCAACTCAAAATTATACGCAGCACTTTGTATGGCCCCTGTGTTCTTGTATACATGCCTGACAACATCGGTGCATGCTTCTAATGAGATGACAGATGGTGTTGTGGGGGATCTCCTCCCAGATCTGGACCAGGGCATCACTGAGCTCCTGGACAGTCTGAGGTGCAAGCTGGTGGCATTGGATGGACCAAAACATAATGTCCCAGAGGTGTTCTATTGGATTTAGGTCAGGAACGTGTGGTGGCCAGTCAATTGTATCAATTCCTTCATCCTCCAGGAAGTGCCTGCATACTCTCACCACATGAGGCCAGGAATTGTCGTGCACCAGGAGCCACTGTACCAGCATAGGGTCTGACAATGGGTCCAAGGATTTCATCCTGATACCTAATGGCAGCCAAGGTGCCTTTGTCAAGCCTGTAGCGGTCTGTGTGACCCTCCATGGATATGCCTCCCCAGACAATCATTAACCCACCACCAAACTGCTCATGCTGAATGATGTTACAGGCAGCATAATGTTCTCCATGGCTTCTCCAGACCCTTTCACTTCTGTCACGTGCTCAGGGTGAACCTGCTCTCATCTGTAAAAAGCACAGGGCACCAGTGGTGCATCTGCCAATTCTGGAATTCTATGGCGAATGCCAATCGAGCTGCATGCTGCTAGGCAGTGAGCTCAGGGCCCATTAGAGGACATGGGGCCCTTGGGTCACCCTCATGAAGTCTTTCTGGTTGTTTGGTCAGAGACATTCACACCAGTGGCCTGCTGCAGGTCATTTTGTAGGGCTCTGGCAGTGCTCATTCTGTTCCTCCTTGCCCAAAGGAGCAGATACTGGTCCTGCTGATGGGTGATGGATCTTCTATGGCCCTCTCCAGCTCTCCTAGAGTAACTGCTTGTCTCCTAGAATCTCCTCCATGCCCTTGAGACTGTGCAGGGAGACACAGCAAACCTTCTGGCAATGACACGTATTGATGTGCCATCCTGGAGAAGTTGGACTACCTGTGCAACCTCTGTAGGGTCCAGGTATAGCCTCATGCTACCAGTAGTGACACTGACTGTAGCCAAATGCAAAACTAGTGAAGAAACAGTCAGAAAAGATGAGGAGGTAAAAATGTCAGTGGCCTCCACCTGTTTAACCATTCCTGTTTTGGGGGTCATCTCATTGTTGCCCCTCTAGTGCATCTGTTGTTAATTTCATTAACACCACAGCAGCTGAAACTGTTTAACAACCCCCTCTGCTACTTAACTGACCAGATTAATATCCCATAAGTTTCATTGACTTTATGCTATACTCTGTTTAAAAAGTGTTCCTTTAATTCTTTGGAGCAATATATATATATATATATATATATATATATATATATATATATATACAGTATATACAGTATATATATGTATATATACACACACAATATAGATAGGGGTGTGTGTGTGTGTGTATATACAGTGGTGTGAAAAACTATTTGCCCCCTTCCTGATTTCTTATTCTTTTGCATGTTTGTCACACAAAATGTTTCTGATCATCAAACACATTTAACCATTAGTCAAATATAACACAAAATGCAGTTTTTAAATGATGGTTTTTATTATTTAGGGAGAAAAAAATCCAAACCTACATGGCCCTGTGTGAAAAAGTATTTGCCCCCTTGTTAAAAAAAATAACCTAACTGTTATGGTGTATCACACCTGAGTTCAATTTTCGTAGCCACCCCTAGGCCTGATTACTGCCACGCCTGTTTTAATCAAGAAATCACTTAAATAGGAGTTGCCTGACACAGAGAAGTAGACTAAAAGCACCTCAAAAGCTAGACATCATGCCAAGATCAAAAGAAATTCAAGAACAAATGAGAACAGAAGTAATTGAGATCTATCAGTCTGGTAAAGGTTATAAAGCCATTTCTAAAGCTTTGGGACTCTAGCAAACCACAGTGAGAGCCATTATCCAGAAATGGCAAAAACATGGAACAGTGGTGAACCTTCCCAGGAGTGGCCGGCCGACCAAAATTACCCCAAGAGCGCAGAGACGACTCATCTGAGTGGTCACAAAAGACCACAGGACAACATCTAAAGAACTGCAGGCCTCACTTGCCTCAATTAAGATCAGTGTTCACGACTCCACCATAAGAAAGAGACTGGGCAAAAATGGCCTGCATGGCAGATTTCCAAGACGCAAACCACTGTTAAGCAAAAGAACATTAGAGCTCGTCTCAATTTTGCTAAGAAACATCTCAATGATTGCCAAGACTTTTGGGAAAATACCTTGTGGACTGATGAGACAAAAGTTGAACATTTTGGAAGGCAAATGTCCCGTTACATCTGGCGTAAAAGGAACACAGCATTTCAGAAAAAGAACATCATACCAACAGTAAAATATGGTGGTGGTAGTGTGATGGTCTGGGTTGTTTTGCTGCTTTAGGACCTGGAAGGCTTGCTGTGATAGATAGAACCATGAATTCTACTGTCTACCAAAAATCCTGAAGGAGAATGTCCGGCCATCTGTTCAACAACTCAAGCTGAAGTGATCTTGGGTGCTGCAACAGGACAATGACCCAAAACACACCAGCAAATCCACCTCTGAATGGCTGAAGAAAAACAAAATGAAGACTTTGGAGTGGCCTAGTCAAAGCCCTGACCTGAATCCAATTGAGATGCTATGGCATGACCTTAAAAAGGCGGTTCATGCTAGAAAACCCTCAAATAAAGCTGAATTACAACAATTCTGCAAAGATGAGTGGGCCAAAATTCCTCCAGAGCTCTGTAAAAGACTCATTGCAAGTTAGCAAATGCTTGATTGCAGTTATTGCTGCTAAGGGTGGCCCAACCAGTTATTAGGTTCAGGGGGCAATTACTTTTTCACACAGGGCCATGTAGGTTTGGATTTTTTTTTATCCCTAAATAATAAAAACCATAATTTAAAAACTGCATTTTGTGTTTACTTGTGTTATATTTGACTAATGGTTAAATATGTTTGATGATCAGAAACATTTTGTGTGACAAACATGCAAAAGAATAAGAAATCATGAAGAGGGCAAATAGTTTTTCACACCACTGTATATATACACAGACATACAAACATACACACAGGTATATATATGTGTATATATATGTATGTGTCTGTATGTGTGTGTATAGCTTTGGTCACTGAGTGCAAGGGAAAAATAATAAAATGTAGTCTATAAGTTATTAAACAGTAAAACATTAACATTTTAAGAAGTAAAGGTACATTGAGCAGTACTGGAGTGGTTGCGGGAAAACTACATTTTAAAGACGGTGTAACAGAACAGGTAAGTAACAGCAGCTAAAATATATATGGATCATCTCTCGGTAGTAGATCCCTTTTGAAAGGCGCTACACGACGGCTGTGGTATAGAAATTACATTTTCTATGGGAATGTCCAAATTTCTGCCTCTGGTAATGTGCCTTACCGGCATTACCAGCAATTAAAGAAAATTAGTTTTGTGTCCTCTGCAGTGTTAAGAGAGAAAGGCTTTGGTTTGGGATAAAAGGAAAAAGGTGTAAAGAAAGGAAAGTTGCCTTTTCTTTTATATAGTGTAGAGATGTTTTCGCTGATCTGAATGAGCGCCTTTTGGGGACAGTTGCGGTGGGTCTTGTGTAGACTGGTGAGACGTCCCAGCTATTAATCAGCTGTGATGGCACTGTCAGTCCTCCACTCCTGTTTGTGTCTTCATAATCCAAGCTGACGACCTCATAATCGTAAACGTGCAAAAGAAACTGAGAAGCGCCTTAATATTATTTTGCTACGGTGTAGAAAAGGGGTCCCGTGTTTGCACTTGTCTGAGCTGTAGCTCAGGGGGAGAATGAAAAAAATTAAAAGTGCTCACTTTGACTTAAGGCAGAAGCGCAGTCAGCGTCTCAAAGGCCGGCACAGCTATGCGCGCGCGCGCCGGCTGCTCAACTTTTGCAGACACGTTCACATGATCAAAAGTCTCCGCACTCTTTGGAGGTCATTCACATATATATATATATATATATATATATATATATATACATACATACACACAGTAATCCCTCGCTATATCACGCTTCGACTTTCGCGGCTTCACTCTATCGCGGGTTTTAAATGTAAGCACATCTAAATATATATGCACGGATTTTTAAGCTGGTTCGCGCTTTCTGGGACAATGGGTCTTTTAATTTAGGTTACATGCTTCCTCAGTTTGATTGCCCAGTTGATTTCATACAAGGGACGCTATTGGCGGATGGCTTAGAAGCTACCCAATCAGAGCATGTATTACATATTAACTAAAACTCCTCAATGCTATAAGATATGCTTCAGCGTGCGCTTGTTTTGTTTGCTTCTCTCTGTCTTTCTCACTCTCTCTGCCTGACGGAGGGGTGTGAGCAGAGGGGCTGTTTACACAGGGGCTGTTTGCCTAGAAGATAGGACGCTCCTCTACAAAATGCCGCTTTATCCCGGTGCTTCTGCATACTTAAAAGCACGTATTGATTTTTTGATTGTTTGCTTTTCTTAGTGAGCGCTCTCTCTGACATTATCTGCTCTTCACGGTGCTCCTTTGAAGATAAGATATGTTTGCATTCTTTTAATTGTGAGAAAGAACTGCCATCTCTGTCTTGTAATGAAGCACAGTTTAAGCGTTTGACTAAAGGGTGTTATTTCATGTCTAGAGGGCTCTAATAATGTTAACAGTGTGGGAGAGTTTATAAGGGCTTAAAATATATAAAAATAACCATACAAACATATGGTTTCTACTTCGTGGATTTTCACCTATCGCGGGGGTCTGGAGCATACCCCTTGATCGAGAGGATTACTGTATATCAAAATACCCGTGCCTACATGGCGGAGAAGTAGTGTGTTAAAGAAGTAATGAAAAAGAAAAGGAAACATTTTAATAATAACGTAACATGATTGACATTGTCATGATATATATATATATACACACACATAAACATATATATACATACATATATACAGTATATATACATATACATCACAGCAAAATGAGGTGAATGGGAGGGGAGATGATGACATGACTCTCCCACCTGCCTTAACTGTCAATCCCCCCACAAAGACAATCTCTCGGAATTTGCATAAGCACAACCCTTCACCAGTAATTTTAACTTACTTACAAAGTGATCAAAACTCTCGTTTATATCATGCGTCCTCTCATTAAACTTGTATCCCGCACAACCAGTGGGCATGACAAACGCCAGTGGCAGCCTGTCTATGTACTTAATTTAAACGTTAGGTTTACACCGTGCTTTGTTTCCGAAATAGCTGAACTCATGAATATAGTTCTGTGTGTGACTCGCTCGCTTCTTATTGTTTCGCTGCCTTCTCAATTGTATAATGCATGTTTTCTTCAGCGCTTTTTGGAGCTCTTCCTTGTTTTCTAGGTACTGCGTGGACAGTCAGTTCACGTGATTACGTGGGAGGCGTGATGATGTCACACGAAACTCCTCCCCACGGCTTTCGAAATCAACTCCATTACAGTAAATGGAGAAAAATAGCTTCCATTTTTGAGCATTACGCGTAGAATTTCGAAAATGAAACCTGCCCAACTTTTGTAAGGAAGCTGTAAGGAATGAGCCTGCCAAATTTCAGCCTTCTACCTACACGGGAACTTGGAGAATTAGTGATGAGTCAGTGAGTGAGTGAGTGAGTCAGTCAGTGCTTTGCCTTTTATTAGTATAGATGTATACTTTACAGCAAAAAAAAGCTATAGTTAAAATAATAACTGAAAATTATTAAAACCTGCAACTGAATGCATATTTACTTTTAAGGAGTTATTAACTGCCAATATCAATTAATTGATTATGTGAAGAGATATATTTACTTTAATATACTTTTTTATGAGAGAAATGGTGAAGATTACTTTTTTAGGTACATTACAGAAGAAATTAAACAGCACAGCTTTTAACTATGAGAAGCATTTTATTTACTTTTATGCCATTATGACATCCATATGTATTATAGATAAATATTTCTGTCTATTTTATTAGTTAAAGTATGTAATTTAAGGAAATTTTATTTTTTCTGTATTATGGTCATTAACCAATAAGCCTACAGAATTTAATTTTGTTAATAAAAAATGAACAGTTAAAACCTGTAGTCTATAGGATTAACTATAAATAACACTTAAATATAGGACAAAATGCTTCAATGCGTCTAGATATGCAGGAGCTTAGTGTAAAAAGTTATTTTAAGGGATAAAGGAAAAATTATCAGTATATAACAACTTAATAACACAAAATTGGTGTTGGTCTAAAAAAATACTGTTGAAACTATATTATGAATTCAAATATAAAAGAAAACAAGCAAGTAACTGAACCGTAGCAACAAAAAAATTGCAAATAAATCTTATACTTTGAAAGCCCAGACAAGAATTCTGATGGTATGTTTAATAACACAAGCAATGTGTTATCCATTTAACTAGATGCATAAATTTTTACTACAACAGTCTAATTCCATAATTTTTCCCATATATACTTATAAAAACACACATGTACAAGACCATAAAAAATAGATTTTCACCTCTTTTTTGATATAATCTCTTTCAAGTTACAAAACAACAAAAAAGTCAATATTTTCAACTACTACACAAATTATGTAGTGTTTCTGTCATTTCTAACAGGTACTATATTCAAACAAAAACATTCTCAAGGGACTGATGAAATTATAATTTCCTGGACATACCAATATGGAGTGCCCACAAAAGAATTGGCAGGAGAGGCAATGGAGGCAGAGCCAAAGTCTGCAAGCTTCACCTGACCAGGCTCAGTCAGCAGTATGTTCCCAGCCTTTATATCTCTGAGAAAAAAAAAACAAAAGTCTTACTAATGTAACAAAATTATTAAAAACTAAAATAAACCTTTTCTTTTAATTTTTTTTAAGTGGCCAAGGAGATACTTCATAATAGCTTACATACGTAGTAAATGTATTGATTGGTAATATTAAGTGTAACACAGCACTACTATGATTACAAAGAAGCTGATATGAATCACCAAAGGAAAAAAAAAAGTGTGCCAAAGACGTTCAATTCAAATTGTAATACAATATTGGAAAAAAAAAACTTCTGTACAAGGCTTCTTCTGAAGCAAGTTCATTTTGTAAAGTCCACCAAGTAGTCCTAAAAGACCATGCATTTACTGACTAACACACCATTTTTCACAGGCATACACACACCTGCAATCCTCCAATAGAAATTCATCTGATCAAAACGAATGTTGAAAGGGGACCTCTGCTACTATAAACAGCTGTCAGTAGCATGCTGCCTTTCTGATCACTGCCAAGCAGTTAATTTAATAACTTGTGATGGCTATGTGCACTCTGTCTCTTTTTAATAAACAAATCTTCAAATGTACATTCACTTATCAGTGTTTAAAGATACATTATACAGAAGTATTGTGTATGATTCAAAACTATACAGTGTATATATTTTTTAACTCTTTAAAGCACACAAGAGTGGAGTTTTTTTTGGTGAATTCACATCACAAGAGATATAATACCAAGTAGTGTTGTAGAACTCAGGATTTTAGGGACCTTCTACACTCGACTTTGATGTGTTATTTTGGAGAAATCAGATTGGCGAGCATTCATCTGCTGAATGGCTTGTTCTCATTAAATTTCTCTAATGTCGTTAGTTATAAGGTACAGTCAAAATACCTCAAGAAATATAATTAAATGTTATATCAAAGCTATAAAATATTTACATGAATTACAGTATGGATATGAACTGCTACACGCTTCTGTCTGAATATAAATGCACTCAGGTTTGTCATGTGAGGGAGTGAAGAAGTGTCCAGGCCTACTTGGTACAGCCTATAAAGCGAATCTTTACTGGAAGGATATAGATATGATTTACCAAACAGAACTAAGCAGATCATACATCCATGATCCAAACTTATGTTGTTTTTGAAAACCTATGACAGTCAAATTCATACTCCTGGTAATTTGCATTAGCCGTTGGAATAATTTTGTATACTGATCCAATGATGGTTGTGTCACTAATTTAATTAAAAAAATAAATAAATAAATAAAAAAAGGAACTTTTACTAATTTTAGCTACTTATGCTTGAATTCAACATATATGATACTACTTTGATCTCATTAGGAAAATCAGTGAAACTAACATTTATTGTGAAAGTGTCCCCCTTCATATATAAACAATGAACAGACATTTCTATATTTCCTCTACAGAATGAAAACAGGAGGATTTACATAAATATCAATTCAAATACTCACTGGAGTAAAACAACAGAAATAAACATACCTGTGGATCATGTTATGTGAATGAAGATAAGCTAATCCCTGCAAAGCTCCATGAGTAATTGCCGCAATTTCAATTTCTTGCAAAGGCTTTTTATGAACTAAAAGGATAAAATACAAAGGTAGGGAAAAAGTCATGGAGATTAACAGCACAGTCACATGAAGGTATAATCTAATAAGGCACACACCTGATTTAAAAAACACAAAAGCATGCAATTTAAGTTACTGACATAATAGGTGATCAAGTGAATATAAAAATAAATGCAACATCCCAACTGTGTTATGCTTATTTTAAAGGCAAATATGTTAGTCATATGAACACTACAAAGCATCAGCTCTTAACTGGCACTTTATAAAACCTGAACATTTTTAACTATATAATTAAAATTCATTACAATTTAGCCTTCTTAAACTAAGCAAATCATACATCCATGATCCAAAAATCAATAGACAAGCGAGTTGCTGCATGTCAAAAAAGCTTATTTTCAATACCAGCATTACATGTAAAACCCATTAAAAAGCCACCACCAACATGAGCACATCCTTTTTCACTTTGATACTGAAATAATAACCACTGCATCTGATACACAGTGGAATATTTTTCAATGGCTTTGTTGGCTGCCCGACTAAGCCACAAATAATAATTTTCACTCTGAAACATTAATGGGCATTTATTGGTTTACCTTTTAAAAGACCAATCTGTTAGCCTTTTAAAAAATAATGCCATGATGACTTCAGACATGAATCAAATCATTTCAATTCTTATGTTTGCCTTGAATTATATAGCAGCTTATGCTAAATCAGACTATTTTCCACTTTTATGTTTAGCCATGAATTTCTTACAAGTTAAAAACCTGAGGATTTTACAAATTTGTTACAATACATAATAAATACAAAAAAGCAATCTTACCTTCTAGAAGGTCTGAGGCAGACCCTAAGCAGTATTCCATAACAAGCTACAAAAAAAATGTAATTACTCATAAATTATATGTAATATGAACCTGTTAAATAACAGACAGAGAGCTAAAGGAGGAAAAAATAAATTAGAACTCTAATACCTGTAATATGTGCATGCAAATAACATATTTAAAAAGACAGACAATAAATAATAAAACCAAAACAAACCCAACAAAGTACAGACCCAACACAAGGACATGCCTCAGGTTTCATAGAGATTTGGGTTTTGAAAGTTATACACCACTAAAACCATAGTCATGATTTTTTAATTGGGTTTTAACTGAATTATATTTGGTATTGTCTCTGGAAGCAACAGCTTAGGAACATTTTGTCAATACTAGCCATTTGGCATAACATAGCTCATCAATCTTTATTGGCCAATCTTTTGCAAAATATCCACCAGTCAATAAATGTCTACTATCAACCACACAACATGGTATATTGATGATTCTCTGTATGATACACTTTCAGTCACTCCAAAAAGTCACTTATCTCCATCTTCAATGTGCCCTGAAATATCTTGAAATTCATTCTCAAGTAACAGTTGAAATCTACTGTACTAATTTTCTTCATAATTTTGAACAGTTCTGTCATATCTCTTCATTTTTTTAAACTGAAAAGATTAAACTCCTTCAATCTTTTTTTATGGTTGATATCCTGGAGTCAGAACACCTGCCCTTCTCAACCCATAATGATTGAGACAGAATTCCATTTGCAGAAGTGCTGTAATTATGTACTTATTAGCTATTTAAGATATCCTATATTCTACTACTCCAGGCAAGGAAAGAACATTAAAAAGTATAGTATATTCAAAAACAAAATTTACCAAAAAAAGGAGGGGGAAAACCAGAACCAAGCCAAAGCATCAGTAAAATCCAGAGACACAATGCAACTTATCATTTTAGACAGTAGATGGAGAGAAGGCAGACATACGCTGTGATCAGTACTACAGCAAAGGCTGGATTACAGTTGGCATGCCCTGCATCTGGTGGTGGCCAACCTTATACTAAGGTCTCTAGAAAGACTAAAGAGCAACAACCTCTCCACTCACGATGCTAAACAAAAACATGCTAGGTCCTTCACAATTTTCCTATCAAACTCATAGAGACCAAATTGCTAGGGAACTGCGCAGATCAAACAAAAAATCCTCATATACTTAAGGAAGATTAATTAAAGCTGGTCATGAAAGAAATGCAAGTTCTGAATTATACATTTGGGCACCCCAACAAGAGATATTACATCAATACTTAGAGAAGACTCAAGCGAAGGGTGAGTTAAAATGAAGTTAAAGTTAGAAAAACATTAAAAAAATAGAGAGTAAAATTAATCATGCTTAGCTCAACTAAATTAAATACACACTGACAACCCACACTGTACCACTGGAACAAAGTGCATCTGCTGCTGACGAAAGAATGACTATCTTAAGGTAAATTAGTAGAGTATCAAGAGACTGATAAAGTCAGAATTTAAGGAATTAAGTAAAGTCATCTCCAAGAGCTTTCTTCATTAGGTTTATCATAGATTACAGAAGGTACACTTGGTGTTGCATGGGAAAGAAAACTTAAACTTTGGTCCGTTAGTCTGCTAATCTGGCTTCAGTCTGTTCAGGGGTTTCACTTGCTTTGAGCCATTAGGTAGCACAATCATTAAAACTAAAGCAATAAAAAAACACTAAAATAATGATAAAGGACAAAATGTTGGGTCAGGAAAGTCTTTTTTTTGTTTTATATATATACTGTGTATTTCTGTGCAACTCAGACTTAAAGAGTATATACACACACACACACACACACATATATATATATATATACACATACATACATACATACATACATACATACATATACATATATATACACATATACACATATATATATATATATATATATATATATATATATATATATATATATATATATATATATACACTAGCAAAATACCAGCTTCACAGAGGAGAAGAAGTATGTTAAAGAAGCAATGAAAAGAAAAGAAACATTTTGAAAATAACGTAACATTATTGTCAATGTAATTGTTTTGTCACTATTGTGAGTGATGAGTGTTGCTGTCATATATATATATATACATATATATACATACATATATACACATATATATACATACATATATACACATATATATACATACATATGTATATATATGTACATATATATATACATATATACACATACATATACATACGTACATATATATATACATATACATACATACATACATACACATATACATACATACATACATATATATACATATATATATACATACATATATCTATCCTCCTGACTACCAGTAGTTCAAATTTGTCCTCTCTGGAGGACATATGTAAACCTGAATATCTCCAACCCACTGCATACTACTGAATTAACTCCTTTTGCCATCTACTGAGGACATTTAGGGCTTTTCAATGATGCCAAATGTGAAGGGGTGGGGCTTTGGTACCTTTCTCTTTTTCATTAAGGAAAATGGCGTCCATCACTGCAGGCACATTTTATGGGAAGAGGAAAAGTAAGTGCATTGTACTTTTTATTGAGCAAATTCTGGCTTGAAATGTTGGTGGCATATTTAATGTAAGTCTTTTAACAACACATTTAAACATTGTCTGAATAATTTTAACTGTATTTTAGTGTAGTATTTAAGTGTTAAAAAAATGTCCTCTGTAGTGGACATTTGTAGTTATTTCCTCCACTTTGTTCTGTTTTTTTAAATGACAAGAAAGGGATTCATTCTCAGAAGCAGAGAGAATTTTACTGCGAATTGTTGATGGAGACTCAGATATTGAGTTGTCTGATGAAGAAGATCAAGATGCAGTGTTTGAGGCAGAAGCAGAGGAAAATGATTCAGAGAGTTCTGAGGATGAAATTCAGGCAGGGCAAGCAGATGCAGAGGAGTCAGACAAAGCAGAACAGTCCACATCTGAGTCCAGTCGGCGTCCACTGTGGAGCAAGAATCCAAAGTACACCTTGAGTTGGTTTTATAAAAAAATAACTTATTTTCTCTTACAGTTGAGACTCATTTTAATTGTGTTTTTCTCCCTTTATTACTTTTAAGTTTCAAATTCCAACTCGATGATCCTCCCATTATTCAGAGTAATGATGCCATGACACGCCAAAACTGGACCCCAATGGATTATTTTAAGCAGTACATCGATGAGTCCGTGTTTGAAGGAATGGCCCTGTGTACAAATCAGCGTGAAGTCCTTGTGTCTGGAGCAACACTAAATACCACTCCTGAAGAACTTAAGACATTCTTTGGAAATTCTATTTACATGGGCTGTCTAGGATATCCAAACATTCAAATGTATTGGGCCTCAAATACCAGAGTTCAAATTGTGGCAGGATCCATGACCAGAAATCGGTTTTACAAGCTGAGAAATTCCATTAAGATCGTCAACGACCTTGATGTTCCAGACGATGAAAAAAGAAGTGATCTCTTGTGGAGAATCAGGCCCCTCTTGACCAAAGTAAGGCAAGGATGTCTAAATCTGCCTAGAACAGGAAAATTGTGCATTGATGAGCAAATGGTTCCATTTACTGGTCGCTGCCCAGTCGCCAGTATGTACCGGCAAACCATACCCAACTGGACTGAAGGTGTTTGTCTTGGCTGCACCAAATGGTCTGGTCTTGGATTTTGTAGTCTACCAAGGCAAGACTACTTTCAGAGATACAGGAGGAAAAGGCATTGGAGAACAAGCTGTTCTTCATTTGGCAGAGTCTGTTCCCCAAGGAACCCACCTGTTCTTTGACAGGTTCTTTACAACGTCAACCTCCTCGACACCCTGATGACAAAAGGGCTGACAGGAACTGGAACCCTCATGAATAACAGGGTTCCAAAGGAGTGCAAGATCATAGGGGATAAGCCCTTCAAAAGAAAGGAAGAGGGACATCAGAGATGGTAGTTAGACTAAACCCTCCTGAACTTGCTGTCATAAAGTGGTTGGACAACAAGCCAGTTGTCATGGCATCCTCTGCCTATGGCATTGAACCTCAGGACACACGCAGAAGATGGTCCAAGAAAGACAAAGGTTTGTCCAGGTGTCAAGGCCACTGGCAATTGCTGAGTACAACACCAACATGGGTGGTGTGGACTTGGATTGACCGAATGTTGAGTTTCTACAGGATGGCCTCTCGCGACTCGAAATGGACAGTGCGTGCAGTATTCCACTTTTTTGACTTGGCAATCACCAACTCGTGGCTTCAGTATAAGAGTGACTGCCAGTTTCTGGGAAGAAACCACTGAAGTTCCTTGACTTCAAACTGCTCCTTGGTGAGGAGTTGATTACCCGGGCTCAAGCAGGAATCGCAAGTGACAGCGAAGATGACTACACTCCCCACGTCAAAAGTGGAAGCGGCAGCCAAATGCAGCTCTGAGACACTATGGCGCCATCCATCTTCCAGAGATGGTGGACTAAACACATGCATCAAGGTGTCGCAGATCTGGCTGCAAGAGCAAAACATATGTGATGTGCACGAAGTGCAAAGTATTCCTTTGTGTTTCCAAGAAGGGGAATTGCTTTTTGAAGTATCATACCAAATAAGCACAACAAAGCAAAATAAAACAGACAAACAAAAGTTATGATTGACAGTTATGGATGTTAAACTCATTCTTATGTTGACTTTTTTGTATTTTCTTTGGCACTAACTGATTGCCATCAAGATTCAGTTTCACATGTATGATGTTCCGATGTCCACTGTTGTGGACACATGATATCTGGAAAATAAAAACTTTTTTTTGAAAAAAAATGTTTTCAGTATTCTAATTACCCTACAAAGATTAGAGAATTTAAAAAAAAATGTGATTGGACAATATTTTTTTTCCTGGTAGTCAGGAGGCTATATACATATATATACATACATACATATATATATACATATATATACATACATACATATATATATACATATATATACATACATACATATATATATACATATATATACATACATACATATATATATACATACATACATATACAGGGAGTGCAGAATTATTAGGCAAGTTGTATTTTTGAGGATTAATTTTAATATGGAACAAACACAGTGCTATAAGTCAATCCAAAATGTTAATAAACCTGAAACCTGAATGTTTCACAAGGGAAATGTGAGTGTGAACATCATCAGGGGAATACATATGTGCACAATTATTAGGCAATTATTAGTGTGCAGATTTATTATGCAACTAAAGGAAAAATGAAAATTTTCCCATCTCACTTGTTTATTTACATCTGTTATAGTGAGAATAATAAACAAACACCTCAAAATTTACAAATAAACATCTCTGACATTTAAAAAAAAAATCAATCAATGACCAATATAGCCACCCTTCTTTCCAATAACAGTCATAAGCCTTTCCATTCATGGAGTGTCAGTTTCTTGATCTGTTGACAATCAGCTTTTTGTGGAGCAGTGACTACAGCCTCCCAGACACTCTTCAGAGAGGTGTATTGTTTTCTCCCCATAAATCTAGCGTTTAAGAAGTGCCCACAAGTTCTCGATAGGGTTTAGGTCAGATGAGGAAGGGGGCCATGTCATTATTCCTTCATCTTTAAGGCCTTTACTGGCTGGCCACGCAGTGGAGAACTTCGATGCAAGTGATGGAGCATTGGCCTGCATAAAAATCATGGTCTTTTCCTGTATCACTGTTTGAAGAAAGTGTCTTCGAAAAACTGGCAGTAGGTTTGGGAGTTGATTTTGAGTTCATCTTCAATGCAAAAAGGTCCAACTAGCTCATCTTTAAAAATACCAGCTCATACCAGTACCCCACCTCCACGTTGGAGTGGAGCTCTGTGCCATTACTGATCCACAGGTCCATCCATCTGGTCCATCAAGAGTCACTCTCATCTCATCGGTCCATAAAACCTTTGAAAAAAAATCTGTCTTCAGATATTTCTTGGCCCAGTTTTGGCGTTTCAACTTATGTTTCTTGTTCAGTGGTGGTTGGGTTTCAGCCCTCCTTACCTTGGCCATGTCTTTGAGCACTGAACACCTTGTACTTCTGGGCACTCCAGGTAGGTTGCAGCTCTGGAATATGAAAGTACTGGAGGATAATGGGTTCCTGGTAGCTTCACGTTTGATTCTTCTCAAATCTTTGGCAGCTAATTTATGTCTTTTGTTCTCAACACGTTTCTTGCGACCCTGTTGACTATTTGCAACAAAATGTTTGATGGTTCTGTGATCACACACCAATATCTTAGCAATTCCAAAAGTGCTGCATCCCTCTGAAAGACTTTTACAATTTTTGACTTTTCAGAGTCAGTTAAATCTCTTTTTGGCCCATTTTGCCTGAGGAAAACTAGCTGCCTAATAATTCTGCACACCTTGATATAGGGTGTTGATCTCCTTAGGCCACACCCTCCCTCATTACACAAATACACATCACCTGACGTGCTTAAATCCAATAAGCATTCAAGTTAATACAGCTTGGAGTTGGAATATACGCATTAAAAATGATGATATGGTCAAAATACTCACTTGCCTAATAATTGTGCACACAGTGTATATATACATATATATACATACATACATATATATATACATATATATACATACATACATACATATATATACACATATACATACATACATACATATATATATATATATACATACATACATACATATATACATATATATATACATATATACATACATATATATATATACATATATACATACATATATACATACATATATATACATATATACATACATATATATATACATATATACATATATATATACATATATACATACATACATACATACATATATATATATATACATATATATACATACATATATATATACATATACACATACATACATATATACATACATATACACATACATACATATATACACTAGCAAAATACCGCTTATGAGAGAAGTAGTGTGTTAAAGAAGCAATGAAAAAGAAAAGGAAACATTTTGAAAATAGCGTAACATGATTGTCAATGTAAATGCTTTGTCACTGTTGTGAGTGATGAGTGTTGTTGTCATATATATATATATATATATATATATATATATATATATATTTACACACACATAAACATATATATATATACATATCTATACATATACACATATATACATACATATATATATCTACATATATACACATACATATACACACACACATAAATACATACACACATACATATATACATACACACACATATACATACAAATACATATATATATATACATACATACACACACACATATATATATATATATATATATATATATATATAAACATACATATACACATGGTTCGAGCCGCATGTAGACGGACTTTTTTTGTTCTTCAAAGTCACCAAAGCGCCGTGCAAACTCAGTGCACAGTGCGCTCAGTTTATCAGCAAAGTGCGTGTTTGGGAACACCGTAGTGACGACTTGGTTTAACATTACTTGGCAACAGGGAAAGTGGGGCAAGGTGAACTGGTGCATTTGTGTCTCCCATAAAAGCAGCTTCACTTGAAATCTCTTTGTGATTGTGCACGGGTTAAAACGTCCGCTGAAGTGTCAGATTCTTATTTAATTATGCTGTTTTCTGTATCTTCTGAATTGCATTCAGGTTACCCTGATGTTTTGTCTCATAGTGCCGTCTTTGATTAAATTCTGTAATTACAGCCACATTAGCTCCACAAATGAGACACACGGGTTCAGTAAACATATACTCAGCCTCCCATCGGTTTTTAAAGGCTCTATTTTCAGAATCAACTTTTCTCTTCAGCATCGTGTGAGCTAGCTTCGCAATAACTTGCAGCATCATAAGGTAGACTTGATTAACGCGGTAAGTGTTACGCAAGGCAGCTGAAGCGCTGCATTATGGGATCTGTAGTTTATTGTGTTACCAGTGCTTCATATACCCGGGCTTTAATAACAATAATACAGTATATAAAATGATCTCGCGGGCCGGATATAATTACACGCCGGGCCAGATGTGGCCCGCTGCCCTTGAGTTTGACACATATGGACTAAATAGAACTTGAAAAGAAATATTTTTTCAAATGTGATCGCGCAATTCAGATAGAGTTGACGCGTACTACAGCCTGCATGCCTCAATAAGTCATCCTCCCCTCGCTCTTACTTTTTACCGTTCATCTAATGAATACACTGAGTATGGCTTTACCAAAACAATCATTGATGGCGAATAAAGAATTCATTATTCGAGTATGTAGATCGGGATAGAGATATATATATATATATATATATATATATATATATATATATATATATATATATATATATATACCAGCGTATCAGCGAGAAGTAGTGTGTTAAAAAGCTAAAAAGAAAAGGGAACATTTTAAAAATAAAGTAACATGACTATCAATATACAGTATTTGTTTTGTGAGTGTTACTGAGTGTTGCTGTCATTAAGAATTTGATTATCATTATTTCTTTCAATCAGGTTCGTATTTGTAGGATGTGTTGTGTTCAAGTTACATTCCGTGTTTGTCAATCGTTGTAAAGATGACAGGTTTCATTCATCGATTCGTTTCTTACTGCATCAATAAACAGCTCGTCTTCTTCTTTATCTGAGACCTGACACACTGCATGCACGGGTTTTTTACACTGTCTTCCTTTAGCGGGACATTGACTTTTTCCAACGTGTGCTTTGTTTCCGCAGTAGTTGGATTTATGAATATGCTTATATGTATCAGGCGCTTCATATTTTTGCTGCCTTTTCAATTGTGTAATTCGGTTTTCTTCCGCGCTCTTTGGAACTGTTGCTTTTTATCTGTGCACTGCGTCAGTTCACATGAGCCGCTCGGTGTACATGCATCGAAGGTTCCCAGCTGTGCTGGTGCCATCTCGTGCTATGTCCATGGCTGTATTTAATGTTACCTTAGTCCTGGCACTTAAAACTTTCTCTCGCAGTTTGGCTGAGTTTGTGCCAAACACCACGCTGACCATCTCATCTTCCTCTGCATAAGCACAGTCCTTAACCCGTGAATATTTAGTGGGAGTTTGCTATTGGATTGCCGCTGACGGACGGCCTTATATGGGCAGGCACTAAATTACAAGCGCCAGCGGCAGCCTGTCTATGAACTTAATTTAAAGTGTAGGTTTACATCGTGCTTTGTTTCCGAAATAGCAGAACTCATCAATATGGTTGTATATGTCACTCGCCGCTTCTTATTGTTTAGCTGCCTTCTCAATTATATAATGCATGTTTTCTTCAGCGCTTTTTGGAGG